>NC_064643.1:357748464-357845964 GCF_023864345.2 Schistocerca serialis cubense
TTGTGATGAAAGAATGTAATTTTTAAGGGTTGTCAATAGATGGTGAAACAAGAAATGCTATGGGTTTTGGAACCAACATAAGCAAAGTCATTACATGTTTATTTTGTATTAAGGATGTGCTATTTCATTAGCTGCTGACCTTACCTTTCAATACTGTTAACAGCAAAGTTGCTACTCGTCATATAGCAAAGCCACACACACACACACACACACACACACACACACACACACACACACACACACACACACCACACACACACATCTAACTTCAGCCTCTGGCAGCTGAAGCCACACTGTTAGCAACAGCAGCAGTGGCTGCCCTGGGAGTGGCAACTTTGTGGGTGTAAGGAGGAGGCTGGGATGGGGAGGTGGAGGCGTAACAGGGTAGGGGTGGGGGACAGTGAACTGCTGCTGGGGAGTAGGCAAGGACGAGGTGGAGAGAGGGTAGGGCAGCTAGGTGCAGTAGGAAGGTTAGACGGAGGGCAGGGGGAGAGGGTGGTGGCGAGGTGAGGGGAGGGGGGGGGGGGGGAGGAGGGGGGGTGCGGAAAGGAGAGAAGTAGAAAGACTGGGTGCGTTGATGGAATGAGGGCTTTGGAGTACTGGAATGTGAACGGGGAAGAGGCTGGATGGGTGAGAAAAATGACTACTGGAGGTTGAGGCTAGGAGGGTTACAGGAATGTACGATATATTACAGGAAGAGTTCCTACCTGTGCGCAGTTCAGAAAAGCTGGGTGTTGGTGGGAAGGATCCACATGGCTTGGGCTGTGAAGCAGTCATTGAAATGAAGGATGTTGTGTTGGGCAGCATGCTCAACAACAGGGTAGTCTATTTGTTTCTTGGCCACAGTTGTTGGTGGTCATTCTTGCGGACAGACAGATTGTTGGTTGTCATGCCTATATAGAATGCAGCGCAGGTGGTTGCACCTTAGCTTGTAGATTAGTTGACTTGCTTCACAGGGCCTGCCCTGCCTTTGATAGGATAGGTGATGTTTTGTGACCGGACTGGAGTAGGTGGTAAGAAATGACAACTGTTCTGCCCACTATACTTCCTACCCCTTCCACAGCGGTATTCTGTTGTCCAACAAACCTACACAATATACTCATCCATCACTACACAACCCTGCTACCAACCACTTACCTCATGGTTTATATCCCTGTTAATAGACCTAGATGCAAGACCTGTCCCATGTCCCATACATCCTCCCACCATGAATGGCCACCAACAAACTATGGCCAAGAAACAAGTAGACCAACATGTTGCTGAGCATGCTGCCCAACACAATGTCCTTCATTTCAGTGACTGCTCACAGCCTGTGGCATATGGATCCTTCCCACCAATACCAGCTTTTTCTGAATTTTGCAGGTGGTAACTCTCCCTGCAATATATCCTACGTTCCTGTAACCCTCCTGGGCACCAACCTTTGTTAGTCATTGCCCTCACTCATCCAGCCCCTTCCCTGCTCCCATTCCAGCACTACACAGCCCTCATTACACCATCACACCCAGTCTTTTTACTTCTCTCCTTCCCCCCCCACCCCCCTCCACCTCTCCCCTGACTCCATCCAACCTCCCGACTCCAGTTAGCTGTCCTACCCTCTCTCCACCTCATCCTTGCACACTTCCAGCAGCAGCACTTCACTGTCCCACATCCCTTACCCTGCAATCCCTCCCCCTCCCTGCCCCAGTCTCCTCCTTACCCCACACAGTTGCCACTCCCATAATGCACTGCTGCTGTTGGTCACAGTGTGGCTTCAGCTGCCAGAGGTCAAAGCCCGTGTGTGTGTGTGTGTGTGTGTGTGTGTGTGTGTGTTGTGTGGTTTTTTTTTTTTTCTTTTTTTTTTTTTTTTTTTTTTTTTTTTTTTTTTTTTTTTTTTTTTTACAACAACAAAGGCCTTGATGACCGAAAGCTTATATTGTAACGCTCTTCTAATTCTGCCTATCTGCCACTCAGCATCTCCGCTATATGGGGAGTAGCAACTTTACTTTTTATCATGATGTTACATTCCCTCCATTTCCATTGTCTGACCCTACTTTTCCTCAGTCCCTCACTTAATAAACTTAATAAACCACTGCTTCAGAATTCTCTCGTAATTGTGTCTGAACAACATGTTAATGAGGAGAGACCATGTTAACTCTGCTGAGTTTTGGTAAAAGAAGCAAATAGGGAAATGTGTAAGTTTAATTCAAAATTCCCCACTTGTGACCCTCCTCTGAAAGTTACAAATGGTTCACAAATTAGGCAAAAATAAATTGCTGCATTTTCAGCGGAATTCTTTTTAGATACTAACCAAAGAAGAGGTGACAGAAGTTTTTGAATGGTCCCCATGCAAGAGTGGATATGGAAGAACCTCACTTAACATTTACCAAAAATGTGAGTATCGGCTTAGTTTAGAACGGCACTTCCCCTCCAACACACTGAGCAACCGCCCACTTGCTTCCGCTCTCAGCACGTTTTTCCAGCCGACTGCACACTTAGTGGCCACGTCATTTTGCGCTCACTATACCATGTGGTGAAAACTAACTGTGTTCAAGTATCGATTAGCGTGTGTCGGTTCCTGTACATGGAATGACCAATCCAGTCTTCTACCTTCCACTCAAATAAAACATCCAAGAATGCTAGCTTGCCATCCTTCTCTGTCTCGATAGTAAATTTAATTTAGGGATGGACAGTGTTCTTGTGATCAGTCATTTCCTGCAGTGCATTTTCACCATGAGGACATATCAAGAAGATATTATCAACATACCTCAAGAAGTAATATGGATGCAATGCCACGGTACGAAGTGTGGAAACAGTTAACACAGCAGTACCCCAGTGCAATGAGGCAGATGCTTTTCCACACCGGCAACCACTGAAGCATTTCACACACATGCCACAAGGTGCAGCAAAGTCCATGCAAGCATGGCCCAAAATTAAATAGATACCTAGCCATTCTATACTAAAGTCACTTGGATTAGTATCACAACTCTACAACTAAGGGGCTGCGACACTTGAGGCACCATCCAGAATTCTTTTTGTGGATCACAGTTTGATTCTGCAACAGGGCAGTACACCCTGACACAAAGAGATCTGGAGCGGCTGCCGCATCGGGCCAGCACTGGGCCTGACAAGCATTTTGTTGGCCATCAATGCCATTAGGCCATCACCCACCTGCCACCTGCTAAACAGTGTTGGAGGCACATATCTCGCCACCGCACTTGCAGCCATAGTTAGCCGAAGCTGCCGGGTCTGGAGTCATCGCTGACAGAGGTGGGTGCATCATGACCATTGCTCAGCTGACACTGCATTCTGTCGACACTGCTGGATAAGAATACACAGGAGGCTACTGGATGCCTTAGCCACACCACTACTTCCTAAATTAAACCATAGCAGGGAGCCACAATAAAGCAATTGGGAAGCTTTCAGCTGCTTCACTGACACTGCAGTGCCCTCTTCATCCATCCAGCTCCAGTCTCCTACAATGATGTCAAAGTACTGACATTGCCTTTTCAGTGCAACATTTGGACCTATAGTCTCCAGTACAGTGAGTCAAAATTTTAACTGTTGTGTCGAAGAATATTGGTCATAGAAAAGCAGCTTGACCGCTGCACTCTTTGTAAGATGAATGTTCTTAAAGTAAGGAGACAGTGGATTTGTTGCTCTTTAGAGGTAATGGGGGTCACGATTGTCTAATACCTGTCAGACATACACAATGTAGCTTAAATGGTCATTCAGCATCAAATGAAGAATCAGTATCAGTAGTGTGTTCAATGTGTAATCATTACGGGCATTTACCTAGGCAGTGCTGAGAATCAAAATGGCTGCAGAACTAGAGGCAGTTTGTACACTGTCAGAAAAGATTCACACAACTGACAGCAGTTAATGCAGAGTTATGTAGTTTGATAGAAGTGCAGTTGCCACAGTGAAATATACATTTAGCAGCCCTAAGTTTAGTTACTCCTTTCTCTAGCAAATCAATTGACAATGTGCAAATGTTAATGAAGGATCTTAGGAATTTGGCAGAGATGTAAGGGTGGTCTGATGTAGAACTTCACACAGTAGCAAACTTGAGATTAAGTGGAGAAGCAAAAGCTTATGTTGCCCCAAGAGACTGGAAAATAGTGCAGGTGACTCCTTTGCGTAAGGAGGGCAAAAGAACAGCCCTGCAAAATTACAGACCAAAGATCCCAAACATCAATCTGTTGCAGAATCCTTGAACATATTATCAGCTCAAATATAATAAATTTTCTCGAGACCAAGAAGCTTACGCCCACCAATGAGTATGGTTTTAGAAAGCATCGCTCATGTGAAACTCAGTTTGCCCTTTTTTCACAAGATACCCTGTGAACTATGAATGAAAGGCAAAAGACAGACTCCATATTTCTAGATTTCCCAGAAGTTTTTGACACGGTCCCCCTTTCAGGCTGTTAAAGAAGGTATAAGCATATGTAATAGGTTCACAAACATGCAAGTGGCTCAAAGACTTCTTAAGTTACAGAACCCAGTACATTGTCCTCAACAGCAAATGCCCATCAGAATCAAGGATATCATCTGGTATGGCCCATAGAAGTGGTATACGACTGCTGTTATACGATTTGGTGGGCAGGGTAGGCAGCACTCTTCAGTTGTTTGCTGACTGTAGTATGATACAAGATGACTTAAGATAAGATTTCTAGTTGGTGCGATAAATGGCAGCTAGTTCTAAATGTAAAAAAATGTAAGTTAATGCAGATGTAGGAAAAACAAACCTGTAATTTTTGGATACAGCATTAGTAGTGTCTTGCATGACATGGTCATGTCATTTGAATATCTGCAAAGTCATATGAAATTGAGTGAGCAAATGAGGTTTGTAATAGGAAAGTTGAATAGTCAACTTTAGTTTATTGGGAGAATTCTAGGAAAGTGTGTTGAAATTACTAGTACCAATACAGTGTAACTTCTGCCACGCACTGTAAGGTGGCTTGCAGAGTTTTGATGGTGATGTAGATGTTGCAGAGAGGATCTCAAGAGAGCTAACATGTTCAAGGAATTTTTAAAAATTAAAAAAGGTTGATTCAAAGGTACAGTCCATTAAGTAACACCATGGCCAGGTTAATCGGTAGAAAAATGTATCTGACAACAAACGAAAACATATACAGACATCATATATGAACAAAAGTAAAAGGCAATCACAGTTAATAATACAGCCAGTCACTAGCAGCATCAATAATAGCTTGGCATCCCCAAGGCATGCGTGAAACCTGGTTTCCCACATACTCATGTGGAAGAGACCTCCAAATATGTCAAATCTGCATTGACAGCTGTTTCAAAGTGAAGATGTTTTTCCTTGCAACTTCTTTTTCAACAGGATTAGCATCAGGTGTCCATGAGGCCCAATCCAGTATCTGCACACCTTTCTCCTGTTTCCAGTCACCCACGTGGTGCTTCAGATCATTGTCATACAGGAGTATCGAAACTTCATTTTTGTTGATGAACCAACATTTGGAAATCAGCATCAAATGTCTTCGATAAATGCAACGCATAATCTGCATTCATGTCTCTTCTTGGGTATTTCAGTCAAGAATTCAAAGTAAACTAATGTTTTATGGACGTTTCATGAAGGACAAAGGTCCCTCTGTTGGATTGTGAAAGAACTAAGGTGATATCTCTCACTATCTGTGTGTAAAGATGCATGCTCATACTTAACAGACTTTATACAAAGCACTACTGCCAGATATTTTTAGGGGACAGTTGTGCATGGTAACACAGAAGCATATCAAATCAGAAGAAGAATTTGTGGATGGTATAACGAAGATCAATGGTAATACATATGAGCTGAGGCAGAATGCTATGGTGAATGAATTAACTTCACGAGAGGCACAGCACAGGGGCTGCACTCATTATTATGATGGTTGACTTCATAAATGTCAATGAGAATATGGACAGGAGTTCTGATTGATTTTCCTGCTGCTGTCAAATTGGCAGATGAATGTGCGAGGAAATTATCATGTCAACTGGATTGAAAACTGCATGGACAGTGTTACCAGCTGACAGCAGCAGTTACAGATGTGAACAGACCAGTCATGAGCAGAAGGAATGTCGTCAGCAGTGGGACAGTGGAAGCAGTGGCAGATGTCAGCATAATGGTAACAAGAAGAAGTAGCAGACAGGGAAAGAGGCAGATGTTAAATGCCAAAGAGAACTCTAGGTCCACATATGGGCATTCCCAGTAAAATTAAATGCTATGAAGACACATGCAGAGGTGGGCTGTATGATCTGTATGAGCTATACCGCTGCCAGTGTAGCGATGTCACAAAGTGGGGCCATGGAGTACGACAAGCCATTCAAACCATGAACAATCTCACAAACTCAATTCACACAATTGTGCACCTCAGGGTATCAGGAAATCGCTCTGGGTTAATGTAAAGTCTAACTTAACAATAAAGATTTTGTGTAAGGTGGAAACGTTGGAAGCAAATGAAGCACTAGATCAGGTGGGCTGATAAGTGAAATGAAGTGTCGTATGCACTCATGAGGTAAATGGTGAAAAAAACTGCATCTGTGTTTGTGGATTATTTCAGCACCGAGGACTTAAGGTTGCTAAAGGGATTATTAATTGCTAATGTAGGTATCCTAGAGGAGGAACAGTGGGATACAAGCCAGTAGGCCATGGACAGTTGCCAAACGCCATGCAAACTGCATTACGCGGGAAAGTGAAGAACCTAAAGGGAAGTGGTATGGAACAGACAGAAGAGTAACTGTTGGAATTTAACAATTTGCTTTTCCCAAAAAGGGTCACTACAAGAAACGCATATCACGCAGCATCGGTTACCAACAAAAAAATGCTTCACTGGTTTACTGCAATCCATACAGAGGTCTTAGGTACTTGCAGAAAATTCTGGAAGAATTCATCAATCAGGAGCTAAAGAGTGACATTACTGAGGAACATAATAGCCCATGGGTGGCCTAAATTGTTGTTGTGCCCAAAAAAATCAGCGGCTGTATCACAAAAATGTAGGTTTTGTTCCAATTATTGACACCTGAATGCCAAAGCTATAACAGATGCCTACCTTTGTCAAATACTACAGAAACCACAGACAATTTAGGCTAGTGTGTGTAGTCTTTAACAATTGACTTAAGCAATGGCTACAATCAGCTAGAAGTCATTCTGGAAGACTGAAGAAAAACAGCATTTCCCAGTGTGCGGACATTATCAACTCAGGAGGAGGTCTTTTGGATGGAAGAAGGCACCTGTGACATTTCAGAGGTTGCTGGACAAAGTTCTCAGAGGATTGAAACCTTGTGATGGCCTGGCATATCTTGAGGATTCAATCATCTTTGTGACTGATGTGGAGCAGCACTTACAACCCCTAAGGGAAGCATTCCTGAGATTGAGAGCCACAAATTTAATGTCGAGTACAGAGATGTGTCATTCTGTGTTGGAAGAGGTGCCTTGGGTTTAGGACAGACCCAAGGTTCACTAAAGCCATAAGTGATGTGAATTTCCTGTACCTGAATTAGTGAAGGAATTACAATCCTTTCTTGATGTCACAAATTATTATACAAAATTCATAACAGAGTTTGTGGAAACTACCAGACCACTGACACAATTACTGATAAAAAGTTCAAAATTTGTTTGGTCGTAGGATTGTCAGTGTGCCGTTGAGAAACTGAAAGAAGCTTTGAATTGAATCAAATCTTTGTATTTTCAAATTTCAATAAGGACTTTATTCTGCCAAGTGACACATCCAACTGTGCACTTTGTTGTGCGTTGTCTCAATAAACAGGGGGCACAGAACATCTGCTGGCCTATGCATCAAGGCAAATGAACTCATAAGAGAATAATTACTCCATGACCGAGAAGGAAATGTTGAGCCTTACCTATGGGATAATCTACTTCAGGTGTCATCTTTATGGGAAAACATTCTGAGTGATAACAGCTCATCCAGCACTGAAATGGTTGCATGGGTTAAAGGATCCATCTAGTAGGTTGGCATGGTGGGCAATACAATTGGGGGACTGATTTTGAGAACATACACAAACCTAGAAAGATACATGGGAACGCAGATAGGTTAAGTAAAAAAGTAGAAGTTTTACAGATAGGCGGTACTGAGCTTAAGGAAGAGCACACAGTACAGAGAATGGATAGTGGATGTAAACAATTTAGTAGGCAGTCACAGTTCTGCATACAAGATTGACTGCTGTGGTTCTGCAAGTGGTGGTGCCAGCAAACACATAATCATAAGTGACGAAGGTCTACCGACAGGTGAGCAACAGAGAAGTACTGGTGGAAGAACAGGAAGTCGGATGTGGACCAATATTTACGGAATTGGATACAGTATGCACAGAGAGCAGATCTGTGTTAGACAAGAGTACCACTGGAGAAGTCACCTGAAGCATTAGCATCATTTCAATTGCCAAGATTGACATTTTTGGCCCTTTCAATAAAACACCTGCTGGGAACAAATATGTACTCATGCCTATACAACATTTTTCAAGATACATGGAAATATTTACAAAGCCCAACCAACAGGCAGCAACAGTGGTGCAAGCACTAATGAACAACTGGATACTGAAGTTCAGTAAGTCTGAAACGATAGTGACAGATCAGGAAACCAACTTTGCTGGATTCGTAGTAGGAATTATGTACTCTTTCATGTGTGATAAAATTGCAGATGAATCCTTTACATCCTCAACCCAATGGAGGAATGAAAACCATGCATAGAAACACAGGAAAGATGCAGGGATACTATGTGGATACACACCACACCAATTGGGATGTTTCTTTACAGTATGTGGTCTCGAAGTACAACTGTAAGCAGCATAAAAATAGAGGATTGTTATTGTGTGGAGTAGTATATGGTTGTAAGGTGCTGTTGTCATACAACATGTTACAAATTGGATGGGTAACAAGAGAAACAGTTAAGAGTGTTCGTGAGACTAATGAAGGAAATATGATGCAGGATGTGCAGGGCTAATACAAGGACACTAGAAAAGCATGAAGAATCAGTGAGTTGTTCTGCAAGAATGCCACAACACAAGGCTGGGAATTGGGTAATGTTATCAACTTCTTACATTGCAAAGGAGAACATAAAAAAAAAATTTCCAGGTATCTAGGAAATATCAATTTTTGGAAACTATGTCACCAGTGAACACCAAGATTCCGTCACTAGTGAGGGTGACACATGTACATGCGGGATGTTTAAAACCATTTTGAGGGAGTCCAGATGTTATTCCAGGTATTGCGGTTTTGACTGGAAAGGAAACACAGAAAAGAAGGTGCAAAGGATCGAGCAAAACAATTTGTATGAACCACTGAGCAGTAGTAAGCACACATTAAGACCTGGAAAATAAGAGTAGATGTATGTTTTGTGTTTGTTAGGTATGAGTATAGCATTTAGGTATGGTGTAGGTGAGATGAACTGGTGTGCAGCAGCAAGGGACTTTAGGGGGAGGAAAGGATAATGGATATCCCAGTTCTCAGCTACGCCAGCAGACAAGACTGTGCAGACCATAGCGGTGCTTCTGATTGCCACTGGAGTAGAAACATTGCAGAACCAGTACCTGGAAGAGGGAGTGCAGTTTGCAAAGCAAGAATATGTGGGGATCACCAGCCAATGCAAGCTTATACAGCTAGTAATTAATACGAGGGAAATGGAAAATGAGGTGAAACAACTAGAGGAAACATTTGACAGTTTCCGGCAGTGCACATAGAATTACGAAGTGCTGAAGAAGTGTGTCAGGGTAAAAGTGGTTGTTATTGATTGCAGAGGACAACAGCACACATGCAGAAATGGAAGAAGGGGAGATGCAGAAGTGTTACAGGGGTGAAGTTACGATTTGTCCAAACAGGGCAGGTCAGAACTCTTGTGCAGAGAAGTTATTGCTGTGTCTGAAAATGTAAAAGAATTGCAAGAAAAAGGTGACTAGGCTTGAGTTGTACTTCCAGCAGGTGGAGGCACACTGGTTGTACTGTACCTTTGATAAAGTGATAGTAGTAGCCAGGGGAAGCTCACAACAGTGAAAAGGTTAGAGCTAGACAGATGTGGACTACTAATACACTGAGGTGACAAAAGTCTTGGGCCTCCTTTTCCTGGCATAATACAATAGTGCAACATCATGACATGGCACTGACTCGAGAAGTCATTGGAAGTTCACTGCAAAAATATAGAGCCATGTTGCCTCTATAGCCACCCATAATAGAGAACTTGTTGCCAGTGCATTATTTTGTGCATGAACTAACCCCTCGATTATGTCCCATAAAGGTTCAATGTGATTAATATAGGGTGATCTGGGTAGCCTAATCATTCACTCAAATTGTCCAGAAGTTTCCAAACAAACCACAAACAACTGTGGGCCAGTGACATGGAGCACTGTCATCCACAACATTAAGTCCATGAATGGCTGCAAATAGTCTCCACGTAGCTGGTCATAACCATTTCCAGTCAATGACCAATCTGGGACAGCTACTCTTTGGTGGCCCAGGGTTTAGAGCTCCCAGTATTGCTTCTTAATGTGTAACTAGATAGTGAGCCTTCACACAGAGCTGCTTAAAAGTGAGGAGGGTGGTCCATGACAGATACCAACTGAGACATAACAGGGTCAATCAACAGCCCTGAATAGCTGTTCCAGTGTCTTTGGCCCACCATGATATCTGTAGCCAGAGGAGATGACCCGTCAAATGGCGAACAGCAGTACCAGTGGTGCAGGTGATCTTTTCAGAAATGATTCCAACAACCTAGTTCATGCAATCTGACGGAGAAGGGGTGTAGGTGATGGCAAAGGCATACAACTGCCAGTTGATCCTTCGAAGAGCCCAACATAGTAACTGGTCTGTCAAGCGGTGACAAAGAAAAGACAGGATCACTGGAATATAGATAAATGTAAATTAATGCAGATGAATAGGAAAAAGAATCCTGTAATGTTTGAATACTCCATTAGTAGTGTAGCGCTTGACACAGTCACGTCGATTAAATATTTGGGCGTAACATTGCAGAGCGATATGAAGTGGGACAAGCATGTAATGACAGTTGTGGGGAAGGCGGATAGTCATCTTCGGTTCGTTGGTAGAATTTTGGGAAGATGTGGTTCATCTGTAAAGGAGACCGCTTATAGAACACTAATACGATCTATTCTTGAGTACTGCTTGAGCGTTTGGGATCCCTATCAGGTCGGATTGAGGGAGGACATAGAAGCAATTCAGAGGCGAGCTGCTAGATTTGTTACTGGTAGGTTTGATCATCACGCGAGTGTTACAGAAATGCTTCAGGAACTCGGGTGGGAGTCTTTTCGTGAATCGCTACTGAGGAAATTTAGAGAACCAGCATTTGAGGCCGACTGCAGTACAATTTTACTGCCGCCAACTTACATTTTGCGGAAAGACCACAAAGATAAGAGAGATTAGGGCTCATACAGAGGCATATAGGCAGTCGTTTTTCCCTCATTCTGTACGGGAGTGGAACAAGGAGAGAAGATGCTAGTTGTGGTACGAGGTACCCTCCACCATGCACCATAGGGTGGATTGCGGAGTATGTATGTAGATGTAGTGTAGTGCTTGACTGTTACAAGCTAGTTAGTTAGTTGGTTAGTTACATGTTCCATTGATCAATAGCACGGAAAATTGGTTATGATGTGGAACATGTCAAATGCACGAGAAATGCGCACAGGAAACAAGGTTTTTTTTGTTTACATTATAGTGTTATACCTAAATTTTCTATTATCTATCCCATTTCCTTAAATGGCACAAAATGTATATATTATATCTCCAGATTTATTTACTCATATTCAAGAATTCAGCTATGGTATAGAAGCAGTTGTCAAGGAGGTATGATTTCAATTTATTTTTGAAACTATTACTGCTGTCTGTCAAACATTTTATTTCATCTGGTAATTTATCAAAAATTTTTATAACAGCATATTTTCCCCCTTCCAGTGCCAAAGATAGGTTAAGTAAAGGATAGTGTAGGTCTTTCTTTTTTCTGGTATTGTAATCACGAATATCGCTGTTGATTGTAAACTGGTCCATGTTGTTGAGAAAAAAAATTTCATCACTGAGTAAATGTACTGTGAAGCAGTTGAAAGAATTCCTAACCTTTTAAACAGATGCCTACAAGATGTGCGACTATGAACCCCACACATTATTCTAACTACTTTCTTTTGAGCAGTGAATACATTTTGCCTAAGTGCTGAGTTGCCCCACAATATTATTCCATATGAGACGAGACAGTGGAAGTATGCAAAGTATGTTAGCTTACCAATTTCTACATCCTCAAAATTGGCAATTATTCTGATTGCAAAAGTTGCTGAACCTAGACGCTTCAGGAGATCCAAAATATGAATTTCCCAATTAAGATTCTCATCTATATGAACACCCAAAAACGTAGTATGCTCTACCCTGGCTACTGACTTCTTTTGATGTGTTATGTTTATTGAAGGAATGATACTTTTTGCAGCAGAAAATTGGATGTACTGTGTTTTTTTTTCCCCAAAGTTCAGAGCAAGCCCATTCACAGAAAACCAATAAATAACTTTTCCAAAGACCTTATTCGTATCATTTTCTACTGGACTTTCTTTTACTGAATTAATAATTATGCTTGTATCATCAGCAAACAGTGTCAGTTCAGCATCTTGTTTCACATAAAAAGGGAGGTCATTCACATATATCAAAAACAGGAGGGGACCCATGATCGAACCTTGTGGAACACCTAATGTAATTTCTCCCCAGTTAGATGAAGTGGCAAGCTCACTTGAAGCATACAAAGAGAATTTTTGCTTCCTGTTCTGTAGATATGACTTCAATCACTCTTATGCTGTTCCATTTATGCCATAGAATTATAATTTCTCTAACACAATGTCATGGTTAACAGAATCAAATGCTCTGGACAAGTCACAGATAATTCCTACTGGTGACATTTTACTATTTAAAGACTCTATTATGTGGACAGTGAAATTGTATATAGCTGTCTCAGTGGAACAGCATTTCTGAAATCCGAACTGTGATTTACTAAGTATCCCATTACTGTTGAGATGGCTAACCACTCTTGAGTGCATTACTTTCTCAAAGATTTTTGAAAATGCTGTAAGCAAGGATACTGGCCAGTAATTATTGAAATCTGTCATTTCCCCCTTTTTGTAGAGGGGCCTGACAATGGCATATTTTAACCTGTCTGGAAAAATACCCTGAGTCAGTGATGCATTACATATGTGACTCAGAACATCAGCATTAATTGCTCCACATAGTTTTAATAAAGGGTTAGAGATGTCATCTACTCCAACAGATTTAATAATTTTACTTTTTTTACAAGAGATTGTTAGGTGAAACTTAATTTGACTAAATTTTTTCAAAACTGACTCTTCCATCTACTTCCTGGCTTTTTCTTTTGAACTGTTTTCACCAATTTTTTCTCCTACACTTAAGAAGTGATTGTTAAATACATTGGCTACCTGTGTACTGTTGGTTAAGAGGGTCTCATTCTCTTTAACAGTAATACTACCTACCCCAGTGGTTACTTTTCCTGCCTTCCTTCTAACAACATTCCATATTGATTTGATTTTATTGGTGGAGTTGTTAATTTCTTCTCTAACATACATATTTCTTGATTTCCTGACAACTTTTCTCAGTATGTTATAATAATTTTTAGAGTGTAAAACTACTTCTGAATCTTTACTAGTTCTTGCTGTCTCATACAGATTTCTTTTTCTTTTTGAAGACACTTTCATACCTGTAGTAATCCAAGGTTTCTTTGAAAAGTTTGTGGTGTGAAATTTAGTAATTTTCTTTGGAAAACAATTTTCAAAGAGGGATATAAATTTATCAAGAAATATGCTGCATTTATCATTAGCATTTGGCTCATTATATACATCTTCCCAGTTTACATTTCCTAAACTTTCTCTGACGTGATCTATAGATACCAGGTTGAGCACCCTCACACTTTTACTTAATGGTTTCTGAAGTGTACACACTGATAGGTTTTGTAAGTTAATCAGTTGTGCATCATGGTCAGATAATCCATTTACCACAGGGAAAGCATGTGTTTGTTCTATATTCTCTTGCTGTACAAATACATTATCTATTAGCATGCTACTGACCTGAGCTATGTGTGAAGTGAAATTGATCACTGATTCTAAACTATATGTTGTTAATAACACTTCTAGTTCACTTTTCCTATCAGAATTGCTTAGAAAGTTAACATTGAAATCACCACCGATTAATAGCTACTTCTTTTTGTCTGACAGACAGCATAATAGGGAGTCAAACTTTTTTTATGAATAGCTCCCAATCTCCTAGTGGAGACCTGTACACTGTTGCTAATATCAACACAACATTATCTAGCTGAAGTTCACATGCACAAACCTCAAAGTGCTGATCAACACAAAATTTGCTTACTTCTATAGTTCTGTATTTATATCCTTGTTTTATGAAAATGGCAACTACTCCTCTATCCATACTAGATCTACAAGTGTAAGATGCTAAATTATACCCATTTATATTGACATTTTCTATCCCCACAGTTACATGGTGCTCAGACAAAGTAGGTATATCAATCTCATTCTTATTTTTGAGATCATCTAAACACATTATCAGCTCATATACTTAATTTTTTATTCCCCTGATATTTTGGTGAAGTAAGTTGATCCCTATTTGCTGTGCATGAAGTTTCTTTTCTTCTATTTTCCTTGGTTGTTGTCTGTCTGGAATTCGTCTTTAACCTAAAAAACCTGTCTGCATGGTCTCAATAAGCACAGGGATCACCCCTTGTGTGACTGTGGCCCCCCTTACAGTATCTGCTAATAGAGCAGCTAACTTATCTTTCCCCTTCCTATTAAGGTGCAGGCCACGTGTAGCGTAACCCCACCTACCAATAGCATCAACTGGAACAACACTCATGTGAGACTTTGCCAGTGTCTGGAGCATCCTGTTCAGCTCAGTGTTAACACCCCTTACAGCAGTCTTTGCCCAGGGCTGATCATGGCGCTGAAAGACCTCCACAAACCCCACATTTGTGTGCCCAGTTTCTGCTCCTATTTTACCCAGGTCACTCCTAATAGCCGGCCACGGTGGCCGAGCAGTTCTACGCGCTTCAGTCCGGAACCGCGCTGCTGCTACAGTCGCAGGTTCGAATTCTGCCTCAGGCGTGGATGTGTGTGATGTCCTTAGGTTAGTTAGGTTTAAGTAGTTCTAAGTTCTAGGGGACTGATGATCTCAGATGTTAAGGCCCATAGTGCTCAGAGCCATTTGAACCACTCCTAATACTATATTTTGGATTCATAGCCAGGCTGTTTCCTGCTCCCCCAACTATAATTACCTGATCTTCCTTCTCAAAGTCCTTGCATAGCTGACCTAATTTTTCTGTCACTTGGCTAAGGCTAGCACTTTGTTTCACAAAACTTGTGGCCTGGTACTCAGTCCCTAATTTCTCCTGAAGCTGTTGGCCCACACCCCTCCCATGACTGCTACCTATAAGCAGAATTCTTCTTTTCCTGTTCTGGTTTGATCCCGACCTGTCTTTTTACTTTAAGCTAGTATTCTGCTTCAACCTACAGTCAACTACTTCTGAATGAGACCCTTCCTCCACTACTTCAGATAGCAAGCCAAACTGATTTAATAACTGAATGTCAGAAGTAGTATCAATTGTTTCCCTTTATCGACCTTTGCTTGCTACCTTTTCTCAGTGCCCAGAATCCTTTTCCTCCCTTAGCTTAAATAATTCCAAATTCACGATTTCTAATTCAGCCTTAAGAGCAAGAATCTTTGCCTCCTGTTCCATGATTTTTCTGTCCTTTCTACATAACCTACATTGCCACAGAAGAGCCTCATTATATACCCTCGTTTCCTCTCCACTGCACTCGCCCCAATGAAACCACAACCTACAGTCTATACAGAACACCCCCTCTTTCAAATTTCTACAGTAACCACCACACTCGCCACACATGGTTTGATAGTAAAACGTAACACAAAAGCAGAAAATAACTGCAACAACACAATAGTTTCGTAACCTGTACCAATATGTAACTAAACACTAATCTAAACAAACTTATACACATGCTTCAGAAACTTTTAATTAACCACACAAATTCTGGATGAGACACATGAATTAATTTAACTTTGAAGCGCTAAGTCTAAAGTGCGCATCATTTATGTTGGCGGCCGAGTTTAGTTTCGTTCTGCGCATCTGACGTCACAAAACACAGTCAGCCAATGAACAGAGAACGACGTTGCCAGATGTCGACTGCAGTGCAGAGCACGGACGAGTGTCTACAGTTTTAGAAACATTCAGTCATAAATAAAGTAATAGAACAAAAGCAATGTCTTGGTAGAAAACCTTCTGTTATAGAAAGTTCGGAAAAAGCATCTTTTATACCAATTGCTTCATATTCTATTAATTAATTAAACCAAACAAGCAATAAGACTCCTAATTCAGGTGATAACAGGGAAAGGTGTTTGTATCAATCTCACGAACCGCTTTTTCGCAATAAAGAACAGCGGTAATTGTTTATTTCCTATTGTACTTCGACAAAGTGTGAGTAATTCATACTCATACCAACAGTGTTTGTCAGTATTTTGCGTGACATGTTAAAGTACTCATGAAGTTATGTTATGAGACGAACTGTGTTAGCGTAGTGGTGAAGGTGTTTGGCTACCAATCGAAAGGTTATGAGTTCAAACCTTGTGAAGTACTTAATTTTCTTTATTTAAAAACCATATCGAAGTGTCTTACTTCATGAATTTTATTCGTTTGTATGGAATTTTTTTGAAATTTCTAATGCTTTGTCTCTTCATTAACTCTTTCGCTGCTGCAGACACGTGCTCCCCGCATTCCGCGCTGTGCGCGATTTTGTCATCACTGCACTGCTCGCCTGTGCAGACACACGGTGTTCCCACTGCTTTGACACACTTATCATTCGATTTCACAAAAACTATTTGGCCCAAAAATTTGATTTTTACACATCTTCTTGACTGATACCTTCCCCCCATAAATGACTTAATTTTGTTTCAATGTTCAACACAGTTATTGTGCAGCATTAAATGTAGTAAATCACTGCACGAAATTTTGAAGAGTTTGCAGAGGTAAAAGTCCATAGCGTATACTTTCCGTATGGTCGATTTTAGTTGCCACAATGTTGAGGATGAAATGTGGACAAGATACCTAAATTTCATATAAAATTTACTGTATAACAATATCTCATTTAATTTAAGTACGACATAGGTGTCTTATGTAATATTGAGAAATATTCCGTCTTTCGTGACTGTAATAAAAGTTTTATTTACACCGGACGCGTTTGGCTTTATTTTACAGCACTTCAATCAATGAAAGGTATGGCACATACACAATGGTACTCATGTTCTCTATCTTGTTTTTGTTCCACAGTCGCAGTTTTACCAATGGTATTGAAATATATTCCTCTTCTGCAACTGTAATAAGCGACTTATTTAGACCAGACGCGTTTCTCTCTTTTGAAGCATCTCCAGTGGACAGTATTTTGTCTCCTCCATTGCCAAGTCACCTTTCGTAGTTTTGTGCTGCGGTAACACAATATTCAACGTTTGTGTCAGCTGATCAGCGTTTTAGCATATAAATGTGTGCCACACACAAAAATTATATTTGACATAGCTGAGAGCACTTCACTGATAGATGGTATATTCAAGTCCTAATGTTTTTGTAAGTCCACAGTTTTGTTTAATGTATTTTGTCCACTTCCTTTTGATTGATTGAAGTGCTTTAAAATAAAGCCAAACGTGCCCGGTGTAAATAAAACTCTTATTACAGTCGCGAAAGACGGAATATTTCTCAATATTACATACGACACCTATGTGGTACTTAAATTAAATGAGATATTGTTATACAGTAAATTTTATATGAAATATAGGTATCTTGTCCACATTTCATTCTCAACATTGTGGCAACTAAAATCGACTATATGGAAAGTATACGCTATGGACTTTTACCTCTGCAAACTCTTCAAAATTTCATGCAATGGTTTACTACATTTAATGCTGCACAATAACTGCGTTGAACGTCGAAACAAAATTAAGTCATTTATGGGGGGAAGGTATCAGTCAAGATGATGTGTAAAAATCTAATTTTTGGGCCAAATAGTTTTTGTGGAATCGAATGATATGAGTGTCCAAGCACTGGAAAACACCATGTGCCTGCACAGGAGAGCAGTGCAGTGACAAAACCGCGCACAGCGCGGAATGCAGGGAGCACGTCTCTGTAGCAGCGAAAGGGTTAATGCGGCCGTGGTGGCTTTACTTCATGAACTGCGCGCTCCCCCCTAAACATAAGCTTGCAAACTACGCTATACTATGGCGCTGCTTCTCTTGGCGCGTGCGTCTTGTGCAACTGGCAACGCAGCAATCTCCCGCGTCTGGATGGGCATGCGCTAGCCGCCAAGATAAAAGAATTGAACTATAGTCAAAAATAAATATTTGAGCTCGTACGAAATTTACGCCTAAGTATGTAAACAAACTCACAACTGCCGGCCTTTACGAAACACTTCCTTTCCGGTGTAATTACATTTAGAAAAGCGAAACCTTCAATTAATAGATTAGATAAGATAGATAAGAAGTAAATGCACTACTCTAAAATGTAATATTAACTAAATTAGCTCTTATTTGAATAGTAATCGCTTAACTTAGTGAGAGCTTCATACATGCGCATCCGCCTGGCTGCAGGGCTACCAGGACACGCAGCTATATGACCACCATATAGCATGGAAAGTGAAGGAATGGTTTTTCCGGCTGGGTGCAGCAAGTCAATATAGAGGCTGACATTGTGGGAATGGAACAAATAAATAATTAAGGTACTGTTGATGACCTGGCCACACTAGTTGGGAAAGCCAATACCTATGGACAGAACATTAAGTGACTGCACTTTTTCCGACCTTCAAAATATGAAAGGTGAAACTTTTGAGTTCCTGGATTTTTAAATCCTTAATTAGTGTAGCAATTGGGATGGAATGGTGGTTGCATACATGGTGAGTTTTCATGACCTGGCTAAACAAAGTTCCCACAAATTAGGTTGTTCACATAAAACATATGGCCGAAGTATTGGCATTTTAAGCACTGCAGCAGGGGTGGGAAACAATTTCACAGCACATCAGTACATCATGATGTTGACTCACTCAGGAAGAAAATTCCCCTCACAAGTGAGCATGAATGCTCTGGAGTCAACCATGTAGTCTGGTGGGTCTCAACGTACAAACACGCTTCTCCAAGTTCTCAAATATCTCCTCCTCCACCTACCTGCACCATTAAGTCCTTGAGAAAAATTAAACCCTGCACCACATTCCAGGTCTTAGGAGAAGTTAAGATAACAGAGAAATACCAAATTTTTTTGTAAGAGATCATCATTCAGGACTGGGTAGGATTGGTTGTTTTAATTAAGACAAAATTACTTTGTAAATTACTGAGGGAAGAGATTTTCCAAATATATTTTCAATATTCTCTACAAATAACATACGCTTTGTAGATATAAATGACCTTCCATCAGCCTGGAACAAGCAAGGAAATGAGGGAGGTAAGTGTGAACAGTTCACTTGTTTCTGCTGACCTCCTATATCATGGTCAAGAGGGAAGTTCTTGGAGATTTACAAATCTGCACAGAAGCATTCAGTTCTGTCTGAAGAGAATGCCAAGTCTCAAGGCTATAGGCTGATAAGACTGTTCCATTCACTGCATCAGATATCTGCCATGGCATCGTCTACTCTGATGAAGTTTTTTCCCCACATCCCCAAAGGCACCACCAGACAGAGAAATAGGCACCTGGCATAATAGCCACTGCTTGACATCCCAGTGCCCCCAAACGGGCAGGCACCTACTCCTCAGAGTGCACAGAGAATTAACAGCTAGGGCATCAACAATGCATTCCCTGCATAATCAGAGGGACCACACTATACAGGCACCTGAAAACCCTCCACATGGACTGGCCTCCATGCTGGGTACATGGCTCGCACTTCTGTAAAGAAAATTGAAACGGTGGATGTCAAACTTTAATTTGGGGATCAAGCACAAGTTGACTGAAATAAGTTATGTAAAATAAAACAAACAAAATGAGGAAAAAACAGAATCGATGCCCAGTGAACAAGCCAGATCATGAACACAGAATCTGTCCTATAGGCAAAGACTGTGGGAAAACCAAGCCACAGAGTAAGATTGTAGCACAGGAAAAGAATAAGTACTGCAATGGCTTCGAGTTTCATGCATGTCATGCACATACTCACAAAAGAGTCTTGAGGCTCCAAGAGGGGAAGGGTGAGTTCATGGCGGTGCACAAATGATGAGCTGAAGAAAGAGGTGACTTAGTACTCCGAAAATTGGTTGGCTGTTGGAATTAAAGGAACCAAACTGTGAGGACATCAGTCCCTCCATCCTATATGTATCTAACCGGGAAAAACCCTCAGGAGGAGGATAAAAAAGGCAAAACCTGGGAAGCCCGGCTGTAAGCAAGATATAATAAGACAGAGATAAAATCAAAGAGAAGCAGGAAGAGAGTTGGATGGGGTAAGGTGGGTGAACCCCTCTACCCAGAATGCAGTTGGAGGTTCCTAAAGCATGGTAAGTGAAGCGAGATGCACCCTCTACATCCTACTTGTACCACCACCACCACCACCACCACCACCACCTCACCATCATTTACCCCAAGGAAACAAGCAGCACAGAGAAGACAATAAAATTTTAGAAAAGATAAAATGTTAGAAATGGCAAACATAAAAGAATAAGGAGAATAAAAAGGTATGAAGTGAAGGGTAGAAGCCAAGCCAGACTGCTGAGTGAGAGCCATCATTCATCCCATGGGCCAGAATAGGCAAGGGGCACCCCTCCAACCACTCAAGTGGTCAATGAGGCCATAGTTCCCCACCCCACAGAGACAAATAGAAATTGCATACACTGGCAAAACATAAAATCAGATCAGCCACTTTGACGTCATCTGTTAGCACCAGAGGAAGAATGTCTGGAAGGTTCAGATATCGCCGCAAAGTACCCAAATTTGTGCAGTCTAGTAGGGCATGGGCCAACATCAGGTGGGTCCCCACATCCGAGAATGTGGACATGGGTCAGCCAACTGTGGCCAATGCATAGCCAACAAAGGACGGAAGTGTGGAGGGAATACTCAGGGTCATTATCTCCTTTATTGTACTTAGCTCGTTTGAGCTCGTTTGTGAGTCCAGGATGGACCATTCCGAATACCAGACTTCCAACAATTGATTGCGTGGAGTCAAGTTCTGGGACCCTCTATTCCAGCATTGGCATCCTGGTAGCAAACTTTGCCAACCTGTCGGCATGTTCATTCCCTGAGATCCCAACATGTCCAGGGGTCCAAACAAAGACGACCGGCTGTCCAGACTGATGGAGGTCCAAACGAAGATCCTGGACAGTCACGACTAATGTGTAATGTAAAACCAGTTCACCCATTAACCATTGAGCCATCAGTGTATACTACTTAAGAATCCGGAAATGCATCGAGGACAGCCAGGAACAGATGGTGAAACACTATGGAGTCAACTGAATCTTTCGGTCGAACAGATAAATCAAGACAGATCCGAGGTCAGGGTGCACACCATGGGAGCATACGCAATTGCTCCCTGACAAGGGACAACAGTGGGGAAACTGGAGTTCAGAGGAGAGTAGTTAAACTGAATTTTCTGGGTCTCTGTTGTGGGAGGTGGATCTCAATACTAGGAAAAAGGATGCGGTAGTCTGGATGCTTAGGGGAGCTGTGAACTTGTGTAGCATAATTGCATGGCTGTTGTTGGTGCCTGATCTGTAGTGGAGGGACTCCAACTTCCAATCAAAGGATTTAATGTTGTACGACATCTGTGAAAGCTTACAGAAATAAATAACTTAAAACAAGTTAGAAATATATATAAAGCAAATACACTACCTGCTGATTTGCATCCTCTGTTCTTTCAACACCACCTTCCTCCAATGTGTAGTCATAATTGAACATAAAAAGAAGTAAGTGCCAAAGAACCCCTGCCTTCAAGAGTTGCATCTGGAGAATACTATCAGTGGCCAAGGAGCTCACACAGTCCGTTGCCACAGCACAAAGTCGTGTGAGGTGCTAAAACAACAACGTACATAATTTAAATGAACATGAAAAAGTATTTTACTGTATAAAAAACATTGTGGTGCATTAAAAATCTGCAACTCATATAATATATTGCTACTTTTTATGCTCAGTATTTTTCACTAACCAGTTCACTTCAAAATAAAAATTTTAGCTCTTCATACTCTGTCGATGATGAATACCCTCAAGAATATTAACTAAAAGGTTTTGTTTCACATATAGACAATGACAGCTCATAGTTATACAATCTGGGTGTTCACAAATTTTTAAATTCAGGTAAACACAAGAGTGTGAAATTAATAGCATCTGCTGTATAGCAGTTATGAATATCAATATATTTATATAACTGCAGCCGCTGTCAATAATAATAATAATAATAATGCAATATAACACATATCATACAGTTAAAAGGAAGTGACGCTTGATCAAGGTCCGCGTCACTTTCCATTTTTAACCAGACTTAACGTCTGAGAAAGTAAAGAAAGAATAATAATAATAATAAATAAGAAAACAGGAATAAAAAAATAAGAAAACAGGAAATAAATAAGAAAACAGGAGAAAAAATTGAAAAATACGTACAACTAGCTGAGGAAGTCAAGGACATGTGGCATCAGGATAAAGTTGACATTATACCAATTATACTTTCAACAACAGGAGCCATATCACACAATATCCACCAGTACATCAATGCAATACAGCTACATCCAAACTTATATATACAACTACAGAAATCTGTAATTACTGATACATGGTCAATAACCCAAAAGTTCCTAAATGCAATATAACATATACCACACAGTTAAAAGGAAGTCACGCTTGATCAAGGTCCGCGTCACTTTCCATTTTTAACCAGACCTAAGGTCTGAGAAAGGAAGGACGATAATAATAATAACAACAACATGTAACTTGCCAGAAAAAAGGAAGAATTGTTTTTATGAAATTTTGTTTTCCACATAACTGAGTACAGTTTATGGCGTGAACAAAATAATGTTTAAGCTTTCGCTACTCTCTGTTTTGCATTTTTGTGTAAGTGAAAATTCTAGTACTTTTTTATTTTCTCAGACAAATGTACAAGATTCCTAATTCATGTATTAGTTAGTGAAATAACTTCTGGACTGAAAATCAGGCCTTCTTACATTGCACCCACAAAACAACTGACAGTTATTACAGGCTTCTTTGTTAAATGTTCACTTGTAGTCACACTTATTTGATTTTGTCACTTTCCTAGGCAACAGATCAGGTCTAGCAGGCCCTACTTCCTTCACAGTTAACTTTTCCTGGTAATTTTCTTTTCCGTTAGCTCTTAACAGGTTCAATAGAGTTCATATTGACACTGCACAAGAAACTCCGATTCCTGCACTGCAAACAACCAACTCTAAACACAAACTGCCATTTGCAGAAATTATTAAATTCAAGTAGTACTATCTACGAGCAAGGTCACTTGACTAGAATACAAACGAGGCACTGAGGGCCATAAGGGCCAAAAGCACACCATCTTCAACACCCACCCACCCCTCGATTGAAGTGAATATCAGAGAAACCAGTGAGACAGGTTTTCGTGAATGTTCAGATATACGTACAATGTGGCCCTACAGTACAGACAAACCTGACCCACCATAAGAACAACAGATGTCAGCAGAAGCATGAACAAATGGTACACTCTCACAATCAACAATTACATGCTTTATGGTCCTCTGAGCCTAACACGGATTACTGTATGATTAAATCCAAAACATAATGTACCATATCTCATTCAGAATCCCACAAAATAGGTTTCTCACATTCTTTGAGGTAGAGCATTTAACTTCCCATAAAAGAAGCATAGGCATTCCAAATTAATACTAGCCACATTTTGTCACAAAGTTCTGCAGTTAATGAGGACAAAATAATGTGTGTAACGTGGCTATGTAATATTATAACATTGTATCTGTTTCAGAATAGTCTCTTTAATGATCACAAAATGGAAAGTGCAAGTGATACATGTGGTATGACAAATGTGGGTGAAAGAATGCCAGAAATCGGCCAGCTGGAGCATGGAAACTAATGAATATGACTGCAGGACCACATGCACGAGTTAACAGCACTGGAAATCGCCACTGAGGATGCTTCTTAAATAAAAGAAGTGAAACACGTATGGCAATAAACAAACTGCCTTCAATTAGTTGCATAGACAAAACATACCGGTACCTCCACGAATTTAAGCAACTAAAGAAAGATGGAAAACAGAAAGAATGATGATAAACATTTTCTATAGCAGTTATTGTGTACCATGCACTAACCCGTTGTCGTAATCTGTAAGTTCAGCAGTGTTACTTAATTATTCTTGTATTCCTTGAATCATAATTGTGATCAACACTATAACTATGAGAGACAGGTAACTTATAATTATGAGCGACACTTTCTGGAACATTTGTGTTTGAAGCTAATTTTATTATCCATTAGATTCTTCAACTCATTGGGTGGTGGTCTAAGATCTTTATTGTTGAAGAGCTCATTCCTTTCTGTGCCACACCAAACTGAGGAAGTGATAACTGAGGTCAATCCTCCTTTTAGTATTATATTTATGAGCGTGAAAGTTGTTTCTGAACTGCAATTGACAATTGCCAAGAAACTACACAGGGGAGTAAATGCTGTTATCAGTATGCCCAACTGTTTAAAGAATTGTCCACAAGAAAATCTGGAGTGGACACTATGTTATCCTTACTGCACACTTCTCTCCAATGAACTACTCCTTCAGAGGAGAGCAGCTCCAGAATATGTTGTCATGATGTTAATAAAGGAAATGCAGAAACGTAAATCATATATCTAAAAACAAAGATGATGTGACTTACCAAACGAAAGCACTGGCAGGTCAATAGACACACAAACAAACCCAAACATACACACAAAATTCTAGCTTTCGCAACCAACGATTGCTTCATCAGGAAAGAGGGAAGGAGAGGGAAAGACGAAAGGATGTGGGTTTTAAGGGAGAGGGTAAGGAGTCATTCCAATCCCGGGAGCGGAAAGACTTACCTTAGGGGGAAAAAAGGACAGGTATACACTCGCATACACACACATATCCATCCGCACATACACAGACACAAGCAGACATTTGTAAAGGCAAAGAGTTTGGGCAGAGATGTCAGTTGAGGCGGAAGTACATAGGCAAAGATGTTGTTGAATGAGAGGTGAGGTATGAGCGGCGGCAACTTGAAATTAGCGGAGGTTGAGGCCTGGCGGGTATTGAGAAGAGAGGATATACTGAAGGGCAAGTTCCCATCTCTGGAGTTCTGACAGGTTGGTGTTAGTGGGAAGTATCCAGATAACCCAGATGGCGTAACACTGTGCCAAGATGTGCTGTCCTACACTCTTACTCTCTGCTGGAAATATCACTTTGCCACAAAGAAAAATGATTCTAATCCTACTCCTAATGATCCAACTCCCCAAAACACTATCCAAATTGAACCCTGCCTGGAACAGTTCCGGCCTCCGTCACAGCGGGACCCACCTCCTCTTCCTCAAAATCACCCTCTCCAAACCTTCCAGGAATTTCTGACTTCCAGCCTTGCCTCTCAATCCTTCTTAAAAAACCTTAATCCTACTCCCAACATCACCACTGCTGAAGCCCAGGCTATCCGTGATCTGAAGGCTGACCGATTCATCGTCATTCTTCCGGCGGACAAGGGTTCCACGAACGTGGTACTTGATCATCGGGAGTATGTGGCTGAGGGACTGCGTCAGCTTTCAGACAACACCACATACAAAGTTTGCCAAGGTAATCCCATTCCTGATGTCCAGGTGGAGCTTCAAGGAATCCTCAGAACCTTAGGCCCCCTACAAAACCTTTCACCTGACTCCATCAACCTCCTGACCCCACCGACACCCCGCACCCCTACCTTCTACCTTCTTCCTAAAATTCACAAACTCAATCAACCCGGCCGCCCCATTGTAGCTGGTTACCAAGCCCCCACAGAATGCATCTCTGCCTACGTAGCTCAACACCTTCAACCCATTACATGCAGTCTCCCATCCTTCATCAAAGACACCAACCACTTTCTCGAAAGCCTCGAATCCTTACCAAATCTGTTACCCCCAGAAACCATCCTTGTAACCATTGATGCCACTTCCCTATACACAAATATTCCGCACATCCAGGGCCTCGCTGCGATGGAGCACTTCCTTTCTCACCGATCACCTGCCACCCTACCTAAAACCTCTTTCCTCATTACCTTAGCCAGCTTCATCCTGACCCACAACTTCTTCACTTTCAAAGGCCAGACATACCAACAACTAAAGGGAACAGCCATGGGTACCAGGATGGCCCCCTCATACGCCAACATATTTATGGGTCGCTCAGAGGAAGCCTTCTTGGTTACCCAGGCCTGCCAACCCAAAGTTTGGTACAGATTTATTGATGACATCTTCACGATCTGGACCCACAGTGAAGAAGAACTCCAGAATTTCCTCTCCAACCTCAACTCCTTTGGTTCCATCAGATTCACCTGGTCCTACTCTAAATCCCATGCCACTTCCCTTGACGTTGACCTCCACCTGTCCAATGGCCAGCTTCACACGTCCGTCCACATCAAACCCACCAACAAACAACAGTGCCTCCATTATGACAGCTGCCACCCATTCCACATCAAACGGTCCCTTCCCTACAGCCTAGGTCTTTGTGGCAAACGAATCTGCTCCAGTCCGGAAGCCCTGAACCATTACACTAACAACCTGACAACAGCTTTCGCATCCCGCAACTACCCTCCCGACATAGTACAGAAGCAAATAACCAGAGCCACTTCCTCATCCCCTCAATCCCAGAATCTCCCACAGAAGAACCCCAAGAGTGCCCCACTTGTGACAGGATACTTTCCGGGACTGGATCAGATTCTGAATGTGGCTCTCCAGCAGGGATACGACTTCCTCAAATCCTGCCCTGAAATGAGATCCATCCTCCATGAAATCCTCCCCACTCCACCAATAGTGTCTTTCTGCCGTCCACCTAACCTTCGTAACCTCTTAGTTCATCCCTACGAAATCCCCAAACCACCTTCCCTACCCTCTGGCTCCTACCCTTGTAACTGCCCCCGGTGTAAAACCTGTCCCATGCACCCTCCCACCACCACCTACTCCAGTCTTGTGTGTAACCCGGAAGGTGTACACGATCAAAGGCAGAGCCACGTGTGAAAGCACCCACGTGATTTACCAACTGATCTGCCTACACTGTGAAGCTTTCTATGTGAGAATGACCAGCAACAAACTGTCCATTCGCACGAATGGACACAGGCAGACAGTGTTTGTTGGTAATGAGGATCACCCTGTGGCTAAACATGCCTTGGTGCACGGCCAGCACATCTTGGCACAGTGTTACACCGTCCGGGTTATCTGGATACTTCCCACTAACACCAACCTGTCAGAACTCCAGAGATGGGAACTTGCCCTTCAGTATATCCTGTCTTCTCGTTACCCGCCAGGCCTCAACCTCCGCTAATTTCAAGTTGCCGCCACTCATACCTCACCTCTCATTCAACAACATCTTTGCCTATGTACTTCCGCCTCAACTGACAACTCTGCCCAAACTCTTTGCCTTTACAAATGTCTGCTTGTGTCTGTGTATGTGCGGATGGATATGTGTGTGTATGCGAGTGTATACCTGTCCTTTTTTTCCACTTCCGGGATTGGAATGACTCCTTACCCTCTCCCTTAAAACCCACATCCTTTCGTCTTTCCCTCTCCTTCCCTCTTTCCTGATGAAGCAATCGTAGGTTGCGAAAGCTAGAATTTTGTGTGTATGTTTGGGTTTGTTTGTGTGTCTATTGACCTGCCAGTGCTTTCGTTTGGTAAGTCCCATCATCTTTGTTTTTAAATATATTTTTCCCACGTGGAATGTTTCCCTCTATTATATTCATAAAGTAAATCATATATTTGACATTTTCATCTTTAAACCTGCTACTATCCATGATGTGGAAAGTAGCAGATTTCAGATTTTTTTGTGATCTGTGAGGAATGTATTCAACTTCACATTCTTATGAACAAAAACACCTAATAATACAGATTATTCTATTTCATTTACTGATTTTACCCTCATATTATGTCTAGTGATGCGGGCAGGCCTTTCGAGTTGCCAATTGTGTGTATTCCGTTTTATCTAGGTTCAGTGACGTCCATTTGCTTAGAAACAGTTAATAATTGCCGAGAAAGATCTATTTATATTTAAAAGTTTTCTATTAGGCTTCATTATAGTACATGTGTCACCAGGAAAGTGAAGTATTTCAGCTTCTTTGATATATGATGGCAGATCAGTTATATGTAACAAGAACAAGAATATACCCAATATAATCCCTGTGTACAGTTATAGTGATGATCCCCCAATATGAAAATGCTGTTTTGGTATGTACACTCCCTGGATTTCTTCATGCAAAATTTTAAATTATTTAAACAAATTAATAGGAAGATCTCTGATACCACAATATTTGAGATTCTCGAGGACAATATTGCAAACTATGCAGTAAAATACTTTAGATAAATAACAGAAAATATCAGATGACAATATTTTGTCATTTACCGTATTTACTCGAATCTAAGCCACACTTTTTTTCTGTTTTTTGTAATTCAAAAAACCGCCTGCGGCTTAGAATCGAGTGCAAAGTAAGCGGAAGTTCTGAAAAATGTTGGTAGGTGCCGCCACAACAAACGTCTGCCGTCGAATATATGTAGCGTTAGACAGGAATCGGAATGCTAGTTCGCAGGGACAAAGATAAATACTGTTGCCAAAACTTCTGCCTCAGTAAATAAATTAAAAGAAAAGGTAGAAGAATGTAAACATTATGCCATGTATTCTTTCGTGTTTGCTGCTATCTCATTTAAATCCTGTCTGCCTAATAAACTACAAAACTAGTGAGAGATAACAGCAAACGCGGAAGAATATACATATCATGTCATGTTTATATTCGTATTATTCTTATGCTGAATAGTGATACAGTCCGAAATAAAGCACGGCAACTGACTAGATTTTTAAATCTAAGATGACTAATTTCTGTGCAGAATGTAATGTACTAAAGAGGCGACTGCAAAGATTTTCAAACGTAGAAAATTTTTCGCTGAACTCTCATTCAGAATATCTATCATATGTAGTCTATTATTTGGTTCTTGTTGATCATTATCAAAGAAAGCAGCAATGTAAGTAACAACAAATAGCAGTCTGTTGCCATTGTTTCACTTATGAAACAATTCCTCTCTTTTTTTATTGTAAGCCGCGGTAGCACGCTCAAAAGCAAGCCATGCGGCAAGCGGCGAGAGGGCGTAAACACTCATTATCAGAATGCGATAGACAATGCATGACACAGTACAATAATGCATTTTCAGCGTAGAGTGACGTAAACCCTACAACAAACAGAACGGCACTTAACAGATCAAAGCAAAATAAGCAATCGATTCAAACCAGACAAAGCATGTGAAAAACGAAGGGTACCCGTATAAATACGGATGGAGTGCCTGACACACAGCAATGGCTACTTGGTAAAGCCTAACTTGTTAAGCTTAAGACTCGAACCAAACTACTGTAGCTCTATCTTCATCCATTCGACCTCTATTGTGTCTCATGTTACAAAGGACAAACTTTGTTTCGATTTGGAGGGGCCGCCTAAAACTTTTGTCTCCCCTTGAATTTGGAGTCTCAAATTTCAGGTGCGGCTAAGATTCATGGAATTTTTTTTCCCTTGGTTTCGAGTCTCATTTTTCAGGTGCGGCTTAGATTCGAGTGTGGCTTAGATTCGAGTAAATACGGTAAGTTTTGTCAAATATGATTCACAAAACAAAAAATGGCATGTTTGGTAGAGAGATCCTTTTTAATTCCAAATTAAGTCCCAATTAAGTCCCACTCATTATCTTACTTTGATGTAAGTGTGGTATTGTTCTTAGATACACGATATTTCCACTACACTTGAAATGACAGAAAGCAATTTAAAAGTCTTGATGCTAACCGTTACTATTATCTGTACCATGGACCAACTGCATGTTTCTTGCAGAGTTGTCACTCCAGGACCTGATCAGATAAGGCACTGAATCTTTTTCCAAAACCAATTTTTACATTAATAAACAAATACTTGTCATAAGCACTTCTGGATGCATATACTCATTTTTATACTGTTTCTGTATTACATATTTCCATACTTCACAGGTAACTGTACATAAATTTCAACAAAGGTTTGTGTCAGACTGTATAAAAATCTCTAACACAGCGTACATTCAAAACTTAAAATAGGCTGTTTTCCTGCATGAGAGAACACTGTTGGTAGGAAAGCTTTATTATAACAATATTATGAAAGGGACAGATTGCTCCTCACCATATAATAGAAATGCTGACTCAGACAGGCACAACACGGAAGTAAGCTTTCGGCCAAAAAGCCTCGACAGCCAGAGACAGTGGTCATGTGTGCAAATTGCTTTGTGTGTGTGTGTGTGTGTGTGTGTGTGTGTACAGCAGAAGGCTTTTTGGCCAAAACCTTACTTCTTTAGCAGTTAGCAGTCTTTTTGTTGTGTTTGTCTGCAACTCAACATTTCCATTATATGGTGAGTAGCAATCTATACCCTCAGGTTACCTTCCACTAGGAAGATGTGTGCACTCTGCGACTGTATGATATGATTTACAAATGACAGAGCACAGCAATCAGTTGTCCTTTTTTGCTGGTTTTATTGGGCAAAATTTAGATTTCGTGTAGTGCCTAGCCATTATCAGTGCATTATTTCATAGTATCAAAGCATGTCCGGTCCCTGTTGTTCGGGCATCAGTCACAGTTCTTTCAGTAATGCACTGATAATGGCCAGGCACTAGCCAAAATCTAGATTTTGCCAAATAAAACCCGCAAAAAAGGATGACTGATTGCTGTGCTCCATCATTTGTAAAACTATACCTTTCATAATATTGTTATTCCATCCTTGATTTTCCATTGTTTGAAGCTTTATTGTAGACTTCATACAACTAAGGTAATGGTAATGAGAATAATAGAATATAAATTACTATTCAACACATACCTTGAAGTAGAGTACATGACATAGGTCTTTTATGAGCTGTGTCATTTCAACCATTTTGTCTCTGCATCCCTGGAACTGTGCGGCAACAGCAAAGCAGCGTGTAACGTGGATACAGACTTGTACAGCTACATCAATAGGTTTTGAAGCAGCACTCAGAACAGAGACACAGCGACTATAGGCATCTAATAAGACCTGTGTGGAATGGAAAATTCAGCTACAGAGAGGAATAACATAATCTCCCACAGAAAACAAACCTTGTCAATCATAATATTTGCTGTTATTAATAACAACATAATATTGCAAGTCATGCGCTGAGCTGGCTACTTTGGAGGTTTCTGATCATGGCAACTTTGTTTTTACCATTTGACTTCATTGACAGATATGCAAGTGATTCATGTTCTTAACTGAACTTATTTTTAATCCCTATCAGTTTTATTTAATTTATGGATGTATGAGTAAAAAGCACTTTCCATGGGTAATTTCAGTCTTTAACTGTCACCATTACAGTGCTATCAGTTCAAAAACTGAGAATGGCAAGAAAAATGCTGTTCAAAGGGGAGTAACTTACACTTATACACTTTGAGAACACTGTTACATTGAGTTAAAGGCTCAGCCTTCCTTTCTTACACTGTAGCAGTGATTTCTCCTTCTTTCAATTATTTCTAGTAATACTTTCTTCTGAACACTCATCCTTTCAGGATATTCTAAAAGCTATACTGCTAACTTCTTGAGTGACACACAGGAGGAAGCAACACAACTCATTCTGATACAGTTAGTGCTGACTTGACATCAATCGCAGCAACAAAGGGCTCACCCTCAGTGAGAGTCACATGAGCCACGCACAACTAGTTAGTTGGTTGCATGTTCCACTGATCAATTGCACGGTACGGTAGCTGTAATGATGTGGAACATGTCAAGTGCAAAAGATATGCACATTTGAAACAAGATTTTTTAATATATATATTACAATACAGAGTTAAGGATTTATATTTTTATTATTTACCCCATTCCCTTAAATGGCACAAATGCATATACTATATTTATAGGTTTAGTTATTCCTATTCAAGAATTCATCTATGGTATAGAAGGAGTTGTCAAAGAGATATGATCTCAATTTATTTTTGAAGCTGTTACTGCTGTCTGTCAGTCATTTCATCTGGTAATTTGTAGAAAATTTTTATAGCAGCGTATTTTACCCCTTTCTGTGCCAAAGATAGGTTGAGTAAAGGATAGTGTAAGTCTTTCTTTTTTCTGGTATTATAATCAAGAATGTCACTGTTGTTTTTAAACTGGTCCATGTTGTTGAGAACAAATTTTGTTTGTGAGTAAATTTACTGTGAGGTTGTTGTAAGGCGACTATGAACCCCACACACTATTCTAACCACTTTTTTTTGAGCAGTGAATACTTTTTGTCCAAATGTTCAGTTACCCCAAAATATTATTCCGTATGACATCAGAGAGTGAAAGTATGCAAAGTATGTTAGCTTACTAATTTCTACATCTTCAAAATCGGCAATTAATCTGATTGTTGCTGAACCTAGTTGCTTTAGAAGATCCGAAATATTAATTTTCCAATTAAGATTCCCATCTACGTGTACACCCAAAAACTTAGTATGCTCTATCCTGTTCGAATGTGTGAAATCTTATGGGACTTAACTGCTAAGGTCATCAGTCCCTAAGCTTACACACTACTTATCCTAAATTATCCTAAGCACAAACACACACACACCCATGCTGGAGGGAGGACTCAAACCTCCGCTGGGATCAGCCGCACAGTCCACGACTCCAGCGCCTTAGACCACTCAGTGCTCTATCCTGTCTACTGACTTCTGTAGATGTGTTATATTTATTGAAGGAACTGTACTTTTTGCAGCAGAAAATTGGATGTACTGTGTTTTTTCAAAGTTTAGAGCAAGCCCATTCGCAGAAAACCAATTAACGACTTTTCCAAAGCCCTTATTTGTATCATCAGCAAACAGAGTCAATTCAGCTTCCTGTTTCAGATAGGGAGGGAGGTCGTTCACATATATCAATAACAGAACGGGACCCCTGAGTGAACTCTGTGGAACACCTAATGTAATATGTCAGTTGATGAAGTGGCAAACTTACTTAAATCACTTGACCCACATAAGGAAACTTTCTTCTTCCTGTTCTGTAGATATGACTTAAACCACTCATATGCTATTCCATTTATACCACAGAACTGTAATTTCTGTAACAATGTCATGGTTCACACAAACAAATACTTTGGACAAGTCACACAAAATTCCTATTGGTGACATTTTACTATTTAAAGACTCTATTATGTGGACAGTGAAATTGTATATTGCTGTCTCAGTGGAACAGCATTTTTGTAATCCGAACTGTGATTTACTAAGTATCCCATTACTGTTGAGATGGATAACCACTCGAGTGCATTACTTCCTCAAAGATTTTTGAAAATGCTGTAAGCAAGGATACTGGCCAGTAATTATTGACATCTGTCGTTTCCCCCTTTTTGTAGAGAGGCCTGACAATGGCATATTTTAACCTGTCTGGAAAAATACCCTGATCAGTGATGCATTACATATGTGACTAAGAACATCAGCTTTAATTGCTCCACATTGTTTTAATAACTAGTTAGAGATGTCATCTACACCAACAGAACATTTATTTTTCAAAAATTTAATAATTTTACTTTTTTCACAAGAGGTTGTTAGGTGAAACTTAATCTGACTAAATTTTTTCAAAACTGACTCTTCCATCTACTGCCTGTTTTGTAGCATGTTTTTGTCTCCTACACTTAAGAAATGGTTGTTAAATACATTAGCTACTTGTGTACTGTTGGTTAGGATGATCTCGTTCTCCTTAATAGTAATACTGCCTACCCCAGTGGTTACTTTTCATGTCTCCCTTCTAACAACATTCCATATTGATTTGATTTTATTGCTAGAGTTGTTAATTTCTTCTGTAACATACACATTTCTTGATTTCCTTACAACTTTTCTCAGTATGTTACAGTAACTTTTATAGTGTAAAACTACTTCTGGATCTTTACTAGTTCGTGCTGTCTCAAAGTTTTCTTTTTCTTTCTGAAGAGACTTTCAAGTGTGTAGTGTTACATTTAGTAATTTTCTTTGGGAAACAATGTTCTACAGGGGATATAAATTTGTCAAGAAATATGTTGCATTTATCATTAGCATTTGGCTCATTATATACATCTCCCCAATTAACATTTCTTAAGCTTTCTTTGAAGTGCTCTATAGGTACCAGGTTGAGCAACCTTACACTTTTACTTAATGGTTTCCGAACTGCACACCCTGTTAGGTTTTGTAAGTTAATCAGTTGTGCATCATGGTCTGACAATCCATTTACAACTGGGAAAGAATGTGTTTGTTTTACATCCTCTTTTGGTACAAATACATTATCTATTAGCATGCTACTGACCTGAGCTATGTGTGAAGGGAAATTGATCACTGATTCTAAACTATATGTTGTTAATAACACTTCTAGTTCACTTTTCCTCTCAGAATTATTTAGAAAGTTTACACTGAAATCACCACAGATTAATAACTTCTTCTTTTTGTCTGACAGACAGCATAATAGGGAGTCAAACTTTTTTTATGAATAGCTCCCAGTCTCCTGATGGGGACCTGTATACTGTTGCTAATCTCAATACTACATTATCGAGCTGAAGTTCACATGCACAAACCTCAAAGTGCTGATGAACATAAAATTTGCTTACTTCTACAGTCTTGCATTTATACTCACACATTCTAAGTTGTTATCTATAAATGACATGGCTTGCTTACCAACAACAAATACTCATTTGCTAACCCACGGGTCAGTAATAATTATGAGTATGCAGCATTGTACAGACTTGTGAGTTATTGGAAGTCACCAAGAGAAGAGTAAGTATAGACACACTGAAATTTCTATAAAAAAATTTTAAAAAGTTGATTTTCATACTTCTTTGCTGCCAGGTCTCTAGGTCAGACACCGACTGATGGTGATCCATTGGTGTATACCTATAGCTAGGCAACTAGGACATGACCAACGGTTGTGTGGTAACTGGCATTCTTAGACAACTACCCTTCATTTGATCAGCACATTATTTGTTCGAAACAGAGATCTTGCTCCTTATTTTAAAAAATTATGGTTCCTTCCTCCCTTTCCCTGTGTGTTCCTTAAATAACACCAATCTGCTTTCCTGTTATAGCTTGGAAATGGAAATTCTGCAATGCTGATGGAAGAATGTAATTTAAACGCATTCAGTTTGATAACCAGAGGCTCCATTATGTGAAATAATGAACCTAATAAATTTGATTGACATAGCGTGTTTGAATAAGGATGATTTTGTCGTGCTGCTGGGAGGATCAAACTATGTTTGTAGTAGCATGATGTACAAAGCTACCCTAGGAATGTGGAGATGTTTAAATAATTTGAAACACATAGATGTACTCATTGTCAATATTTTATATTGTTCTGATTTACCATCTTGGTCATCTGTGAACTGCAAATTAGAGTTGCAGACATGCGTATTACTGAAATATGTATTCACTTCAAGAAATTTGATATTATAGACCTAAGCAGCTTAGCACAAAGGTTTCCAAACAGTACATGGACTTCATTTAAACATGTCAGAAAATGAGTTACTAGCAGGTACAATATGTACTTGTACTTTGAGAAACAACGTGCCAACAGAGAAAGTGGCCAACAGACACAAATAATGTAGTGTTTAATGTGAAGCAATGAAGACATCAGCCAAATGCGTATTACGAAGTAGTTTAAACTGAAGTGAACAGATGTCAAACACAACTTTTACAAGCTCCAGAAGTTAACTCAACTACTGATAGCCACCAGTAAAGAGACAAGATTTTTTAGAGTATGTGCTGCACTAGAATTTTCTAAATGCCCCAACTTTGTAGTGGCTTTTTACACCACCACGTTCAGTCTCTTAAGAATATACTATGCTGGAAGCACTACTCCAATACAAACAAAATGCAGATACAATTTGTATTACTGAACATTGGCTACAAAATGGTGAAGTAAAATTAACCTCAATAGCAGAAATACATTAGTGAGTCTTGGTGGTAATGCTATCTTTGTGAAAGAGCAAATAAATTTCTGTGATGTTAATAAAGACTATACTGACCAAACTGTAAAAGATTTGAACTTTATATTAATAAATTGCCAGAACTTCGTATCATGATTTCTAACATAAATAGAGCACCAAGGGGCAGTATGCCAGCATTCCTGGCCAAACTAGAGGTTGTACTGAACAGAATTGGTGTTTTACAATGGAGCTGGTGCTTTCTGGTGATTTTACATCAACTTTTTGGAAGCCAACAATGTCAGAGATGCTTTGATAAATATATACACTGTTTAGTCATTAGGCGTCTGTGAGAAATGTATCAAATGCATTCCCAAAGTCAAGGAACATGACATCTACCACCTCTTGGTCTCGTGGCTGGAGAGAGCATGATCTCTACAGAGGAGATTTTTGGTCTCCAGAAATCTCATGAAACTTGAGTATAGAAAATGTACTAAAGGTCTACAACAGGCCAATGTCAGAGATAGATGTATAGTTTCTTGCATCTGTTCAACAAACTTTATTGAAAATGAGAATGACCTCAATCTTCTTTCCTCGTCATTAGGAATGCTATATTACTCCAGCAACATATTGTATGCTGTTGCTAGATCTTACTTCCCCAAAATGGAGCTTTTCTGCTTTCAATAAACTGTTAACGGTAAGGTACACAAACTAGACTACTTCACACTACACATATGGAAAGTACCTTCACGCAAATAAATCAGTAAGGAGAGATTCTGCTGCAGTTTGCCATTCAAAAATAAATACAGGATAATTGCCAACTTACTTCAAGACCTCTTTCCCGGCGCAGCTCCTCTGCATTGAGAGCTGAGCAATGGACTGTATGATAGGCCAGTTCACCAGCACTTGCAAGCAGTGGTGCAGACTTTGAGAATAAATGTTCATCTGCACTTTCCAGCTGAATTGTTTTGATCAGTTGTGGATAGCCAGCATATTTATAGGGCTGCAATTCTGTACATTAATAAAGACACACAATCACAAAACAGAATGTCAAGATCTGTTTTCAGTTAAGAAATTATACTGGAAGAAAAAAAGAGAAATCTCTTAACATGATTTGCACAGGGGGTTATGCATAACAGTACTATCACATTATGTGTTAATACACACAACAAAGAAAGTTTTGCATCACTCCAGTTACAGTCCCTTTGACTGATCAGAGATGCCACTAAACCCGCCCAAAGATCCAAACAACCATGCATGAGCAGTGCCTATTAGATGGAGGGGGTCCAGCAGCCCATCAGTTCCAGTCATTCCACCAGGAAGGAGGTACACAGCTCATGTTGTCTGTAGTTCAACCACACTTAGTCAATACCAAAGTTCGATTGTGTCCGCTTTGTTACTTTGTGCCAGGAAGAGCTCTCAACAAGGGAAATGTCCAGACGTTTTACAGTAAACCAAAGCGATGTTGTTCGGACATGGAGGAGATACAGGGAGACAGGAACTGTCAACGACATGGCTCTCTCATGCCGTCCAAGGGCTACTACTGCAGTGGATGACTGCTGCCTATGGATTACAGCTCAGAGGAACCCTGACAGCAATGACACCATGTTGAATAATGCTTTTCGTGCAGCTATAGGATGTCATGTTACAACTCAAACTGTGTGCAATAATCTGCATGATGTGCAACTTCACTCCCGACATCTATGGCAAGGTCCGTCTTTGCAATCACAACACCATGCAGCACAATACAGACGGGCTCAACAGCATGCCAAATGGACCTCTCAGGATTGGCATCATGTTCTCTTCACTGATTAAGTGTCACATATGCCTTCAACCAGACAATCATCGGAGATGTGTTTGGAGGCAACCCGATCAGGCTGAACGCCTCAGACACACTGTCAAGCAAGTGCAGCAAGGCAGAGGTTCCTTGATGTATTGGGATGGCATTATGTGGGGCCAACGTACACTGCTAATGGTCAGGGAAGGCACCATAACGGCTGTACGATATGTGAATGCCATCCTAAAACCAATATTGCAACCATATTGGCGAAGCATTTGTCTTCATGGATGATAATTTGCACCCCACTGTGCACATCTTGTGAATGATTTCTTTCAAGATAACGACATCACTCGACTATCAAACATGACTGGGATACACTGAAAAGGGTTGTATATGGCCGATGTGATCCACCAACCACTCTGAGGGATCTACACCAAATCGCTGTTGAGGAGTGGGACAATCTGGACCAACAGTGCCGCGATGAACTTGGGGATAGTATGCCACGACAAATACAGGCATGCATCAATGCAAGAGGATGTGCTACTGGGAATTAATGGTACTGATGTGTACAGCAATCTGGACCACCACCTCTGAAGGTCTCGCTGTACGGCTGTACAACATGCAATGTGCAGTTTTCGTGAGCAATAAAAAGGGCGGAAATGATGTTTATGTTGATCTCTATTCCAATTTTCTGTACAGGTTCCGGAACTCTCGGAACTGAAGTGATGCAAAACTTTTGATATATGTATATCCTCATCAACAATTTAATGGCTGTGATAACAAAAATTTAAAGTGCTAGTAAAATACCAAGCAATAAATTATTCATTTCACAACAGCATCCAATTCATGAAATAGATCTTATCAGTGAGGGCAGTGAGAGAGGTTTTAGGGGACATGAGGGAGTCACATTTTACAAAGCAATCACAAGGATTTGAACCATATAGCAACAAAATTTGCTAAAGGGCAGCACTTTGTGTCATTACAGAGATCCTCTAATCCTCCACTAGCCTCCTGCTCCACACCCACTCCTCCCCAGTCCCAGAACCATAAATTCAACCATCCTGCCCCCTCACACACTACCCTGCTGCCCCCCACCCTTTTCTCTGTCTCTATCCAACTCCCATTCCATTCCTCCACATCAAAGTTGCCATGCATTGCATGAACTGACCAGTGCAGGTGCCTATGCCTGTGCCTGTGCCCCCACCACCACCACCACCACCACCACCACCACCACCACCCCCAACACATCCTCTCACCCAGGGGAGTTGATGTGCTGCAATTCTGGCATAGGTAGAAAGCCATTATGTGTGTGGCTCAAAAACGGATAAGTTAACAAAGACGTCCGTCATGTTTAGGCGTCTTACAAAGACTTATCATCTCTACTATGAAGTGAAGTGTTACTTTTATTCCTTAAAATAATTTATGTTCCACCAGGTCTCTCAGTTTTATGTGTATGGGTTCAGAAATTCAGATTTAACAAACTTACTGGACGATGCATTTCAGATCAGATTATTATTGCCATACAAGCTTTAACTCAATTTACTGGTTGCTGCTCCACCAACCTTTGCTTCTTGTTTGCTTACTCTCTCCACTACCGTATTTTGTCAGCTGCCTTTTGTGTCACACTCAAGTTTTTAAATCTCATCTATTGCAGGCAATCTTATCTTTGTTCTTCTGATCCTCACTTACTGGCGCGCGCGCACACACACACACACACACACACACACACACACACACACACACACACACACTGAGGGGGGAGGTGTTTCTCTCTCTCTCTCTCTCTCTCTCTCTCTCTCTCTCTCTCTCTCTCTCTCTTTCCCCCCCCCCCCCCCCCCCCCACACACACACACACACACACACACACACACACACACACACACACACACACACACACACACACGAGACTCACTAATGTATTTCTGCTATTGAGGTTAATTTTACTTCACCATTTTGTAGCCAATGTTCAGTAATACACACACACACACACACACACACACACACACACACACACACACACACACGCACACGCACGCACACACACACACGGAGGGGGGAGGTGTGTGGTTTAACTACATCAATGGGAGGTATCTTAATATTTTACTACACTATATCGCAGTGATATGTTTTTATGAAGACTTCTGTAATGTCCTACAGAAAAGCATTCATGCAATTCATGGCATGACAATATTCTGTCTTCTCCAGTATGAGAATCACCCTAATTGTGCAAGTACAGGACGCAGACAAAGGGTGACATATGAAAGTTCGGATCAGTCCTGGAGGCGTGCTCAGATGGCCAAGGCACTTGGGGCGACCATTTGCATTAAGTGGGAAATCCGGTTTCAAGTCCCAGTCTAGCAAGAATTTTCATTGGCACCAATACATTGTGCAGCTTGAGTCCAACCATATTTGTAATTATGAACGCATTTTATGTACTGTATTATTAAATAAGAAATATGGAAGCAAACAGCAGCTTTGAGGGAGCAACACAAATGCTGCGAAAACGTTTTGTCCTAAAACTTAACATGAATTATAACAAAATAAAATTTTCAAAGATTAAATATTTATTACATGCTTATAGCTGCATACTACTAAACATGATGTGTGACAGAATTGGTAACTAACAAGAATGAAAAGTCAAATATAGAATTTAACAGTGCTGAAATATAATCTAACAAGGAAAAAATTAGAGAGACAGGAAAACGCAGCTGACATTACTGACATCTAAAATCATTTGCAAAAAGATGTAATATTGAATCACATTTTACCTGTAGGTAAATTATGCAAATGAGAAATAACTTAATGTTCTCTAAAAGTCCTAATTAAAAACCAGAAGTGGTATGCAATATATCCTTTGTCAGACAAGATCTTTGTTACAGTTGTGATAGCATCGATAGAACTAAATATTTCTGAATATATACAATTCATGCTTTTTATAGATTCAGATGGTGGCACAAAGTTTTCAATTTTGAAGTAACTCAAGGTGTAGATGGCTAAAATCATACCTACAATTACTGCAATGCTTCGGAATTGCACACATTACTTCAGACAATATTTCTGAGGTATCAGTAGTTTCTTGTTGTCAAAAAAGCATCAGCAGCAGTTGCAGAAGCCAACATCTAATTTTCAATGCCAGATAAATGCCTCTTGTTGATTCTCCTTACCCACTATGCTCTTCAGCTACCTCAACATTTTCCTATGTCATCCATCTATTTTCACTTAGGAGGTCTTATCAGTGTTTTATTATCTACTGTAATCCAGCAAGGAACCTACTTTCTCCATCTAGCATCCATTCTCCCAGGCACACATCCTGCCCACCATATCATTTCAATTAGTGATCATCTTCCTTTTCCAACTTTTCCCTGTCCATTTGTTTGTTTTCTTGCCTGTCTTTTTAATTAACCCTAATAACTTTCTTCTGCAGTATTCAGATGCCATACACACAACTACAATTACCCCACAAAATAATATAATATGGTATTATGCTTCGCAAAAATGAAAAATAGCATGTTCTAACATATATTTTAGGTACAAAATTAATAAGCTGACTCCTTGAATAAATTATTCTAGACAACTAAACACTAATATATATTATATGTTGATTCCAGGAAATATATCATCTAAATATATCCCTAAAAACCTAACATAAATCTCTCAGATGATTCAAATTAAGTTTTGAGTAGTGTGTTCACATGTCAAACTATCTTGGGGACAACATGTAAAATGTGCTAGTCATAAGTTCTCCAGAGCAGTTAATTTCTTACAGCAACTTACATGTTACCTACCTTAGTATAAGTTAATATAACAACAAAAACAATCAATTTTTGACAAAATAATTTAATTGGATAGATAAAAAATCTATTCATCAAGTAGCGGTAGAATACACACATAAAAGAGGGTTGTAATTAAGCAAGCTTTTGGAGCCAGTAGCTGCTTCTTCAGGCAGAAGGGTTGAAGGAAGAGGGGTGAAGGAAAAGGACCGTAGAAGTCTAGGAAATGGGGTAGATTTCAGTAGTCACCCAGAACTGCAGGTCATGGAAGACTTAGTACACTGGATGAGAAGAAAAGACTGATTGTTGTAAACTGCATCAGATGAGATTTGAAAACCTGAGAGCTTAAAGTTGGAAGACAGGGTAATATGTAAGACAGAGCTTACTGCTTACACATCATGCATGAAATATTAAGAGTGAAAACCTAAGTACATTGAACTTAGCAGAGGTGGGACGGAGACGGTAAAAAATAAACAGGTAAGACAATGAAAGACGTAGAAAACTGAAATGGAGTGAAGAAAAGAGTAGATATTGTGAAGAAATGCTGAGAAGGGAAGAAATTAAGGCCAGGTGGGTGGCGAGAACCAAGGACATATTGTATCACTAGTTCCCACCTGCGGAGTTCTGAGAAACTGGTGTCTGCGGAAGAATACAGATGAAGTTTGTGGTGAAACAAGTACCAGAGTCACCATTTTTATGTTGTAGAGCTTGCTCTGCAACAGGATATTGTGTGTTGCCAGTATACCACATCTGCCTACGCATATCCATCCTCCCACCTCTGTTACGTTCAACGCACTTAGCCTTTCACTCTTATTAACTCATGTATGGTATTTAAGCAGTAATCTCTGTCTTGCCTATTACCCTGTCTTCCACCTCTAAGCTCCTAGGTTTTAAAATCACATCTGGTGCAGCCCCCGAGCAATCAGTCTTTTCTTCTCATCCTGTGCGGTAAGTCTCCCCTGACCCGTGGTTCCTGGTGACTTTCCCAAAATCTACCCCATTTCCTAGCCCTCTCCTTTCCTTTTCCTTCACCCCTCTCCTTCCTTCAACCCTCCCACCTGAAGAAGGAGCCACTGGCTCCAAAAGCTTGCCTAATTACAACCATCTTTTTTGTGTGTTCTGCCGCCAATTGGTGAGAAGTTTTTTTTTTAATACAAGTCAAAATGTCCTCTTTTTCATTATCCAAAGTATATCATCATATCATATTATTTTGTGTGAAAATTCTAGCTGTGTATATGGCAACTTAATACTGCAGACAAAATCTATTAGAATAATTACTGTTTCTTCATATACAGGATGCATCATCTAAAACTTGCACCAAAAATATTTCGGAAATTGAAAGTGCTATTGATGTGCTGTTTTCATAGAATGGATTGGTAGACAGGGGCTCTTATTGTTAGCCAATCATCAGATTGTAATAATACTAAAAGTGTTTTTTGCACAAACATACACTTTTTTAAATGGAACAATGACTGTTGACATTAACAAACTAAAAGTAGGGTAAATTAGAATGCATGTGTTGTTTGTTGCAGGATTCTAGTGTGAACCATTTATGATATATCTTATTTTGCAAAGTTCTCTCACTGGCACTTGTACAACACCTGTGGCAGCACATACTAAAGAACACAACAAGTGTGTATACTAGTCATGTGGATTATGACTAGTAACAAGGCAATTGACAATCACATGCTATGTTCAAAATGGCCACCAGCAGCAGCAATACACGCTTCCAGTCTAGTATTGAATGGCTGCTGCACACGTGCTAGCATTCCAGCAGAGACGTCCAAACAGGCTGCAGTAATAACATTATTGCATATCAATGTGTGTAGTTGGTATGTCCTTGCAGACAGCATCTTTCAGCTTTCTCCACAGAAAAAAGTCTACAGGCAGCAAATCCAGGCAGCAAATCCAGGGAATAGGCTGGCCAAGGTACAAGTCCAATCTGTCCAATCCAATTCGGAAACAATTCATGAAGATATGGTGTAGTACTTCATGCAATATTTGCTGGACAACCATTTTACTGGTACCAAAGGTTCCTGCTAATCTGCAGAGGAATGCCTCCTAGCATCCTTGGAGGATGGTCTGTTAGGAGGCTGTGATACTTGGGCACATTCAGTGTTCTATCTATGAAAAATTGGTCTATGAGCTGATGGTTCACTATCCCATACAACACGTTTACACTCCCTGGATACTGACCTTCCACCAACGAAGTCAACAAGGATTGTCAACAGACCAATAGTGGGTATTTCAGTGGTTTACCTGGCCGTGATTGGAAAATATGGCTTCAACACTAAACACAATATGAGGCGTATTCTGCAAGTAAGGTCCAATTGGTCACGAAATGGAAACCACAGTGAAAGAGAGTTTTATTTGCAATAGTTAGCCATACCTTCCAGCAATGTATCTACATAGTTGCCATTCCATCCAAGACATTTGTCATAGTGTTGTATCAACTTTCCAATACCCTCATCATACTCTTTTTGCTGATTCTCTACGCTGATCTGGGGTATCATGTCTTAATGCCCATGTATACAATTCTCATAATCGTTTCCATAAAGCTCTTGAGGAAAGAAAGACTTTATAGGGATGGAACCCATGTCAATGGAGAATGTGTAGGACACTTGCCTTACTCACACCACTTCCTCATGTGATTGTGCTGGAGCTAATGTGCAAATAAACTGCAAAAGCAGCAAGAACATTAATTTCCCCCTCTTCTGTAATCACTTGTTTCCTCCTGTTACGTTGTCTAGGTGTTAAATTACCACTTTTATGTAACTTGTTGAAGAGGTTGATACGAACTGCCAAGATGGTCTACACATATTGGGATATCTTGCCCCATACACAGTACAAGAACGAACTGCATTTTTCGAACACACTCCATACACCATGACCATGTCAACTTGTTCTGCACTGATAAATCTTATCATGCACTCATGACCTGCTGCTTGGACTGTCACACAGTAACTGACTAGTAAGTCACAATGCACTTTAACACACAAGCATGATATAAGCAAACATAACAACATCGTACCTAGATATTACATAGCTTGAATCACACAAACAAATATCAGTGAGGAAACTGTTCAAAATACGGTATCTCATAAATGACTCTCACTAGAATACAGCAAAGAACACCACTGACATTATAATTTACCCTACTTTTAGTTTCTTACTGTCCATATACATAGTTCCATTTAAAAAGTGTATGTTTGAAAAAAATATACTTTGTAAGTATTATTACAATCTGTTTAATGGCTAACAATATGAGTCCCTCACAATCCCTTCACTCTGTGAAAACTGCGCGTCAATAGCACATTCCATTTCCGCAATATTTGTGGTACAAGTTAGGTGATTCACTCTGTATATCACACTGTACACCATCGTTTTGTAAAAAAACATGATAGTAATGAACTTTTACTGTGTTTTAATTTACACAAGGAAGCAACTTAATGGAAACAAAACAGAGAAAATGTGCACTGTTGTAATACAAGAAGCAAGATGCATTGTATGCTATACTACAGATTCAATACCAAATAATAGTTATTAACTCATGGGGCACAAATTATTTAATGAGCTTTTACACACTTTACAAATGTACAATTGTACAAGCATTCGAACGCATCAGGACTGGTCATCTGCTCATTCATTCTACAAATAATGGCATTTATTAAGCGTAATATAAAACTAAAGTTAATAGCTAACCCACTGTAGTTTCGAATATTATCAGTTTTACTGTAGTATGTTTGTGACATTGACTATTGCTATAAAGACCTAATAACAGTAACAACAACTATTACTACTACTACTGGGCAACTTAACTTCCTGAATGGTTTTTGCATTGAAAGTCTACATGTCACTGCCACAAAACAATAGTAGCACTATACACCAATAATGAACTTTCATTTTATATACACCTAACGCAAGCTCATGTTTGAAAATTCTATTTTGATTACTAGTGAAACATGTTACTTTTACTCCTCAGTTTATTGTTCTCTTTGTATTAATTGTCTTAAACAGATCAACATACAAAATTTTATCAAATGGTTTTACAGCTTCTTCATTAAGTTGTAAAATATTGTTCTTAATGTATCGAGTGTGTGTAGGAATAAGCTAGCAATAGTACTCCGAGCAGCAAAGAGGTTGCCAGAAGATTGATAATAGACACTGCAGCAAGCTAGTCTATTAGGAGAGAGGGCAAAGACAGACTCGTCAAGAATGCACCACCAACACCCTCTCGACCACCAGTATTTATATTGCTGCCATGGACCAGAGGGCCCAGTCACCTAGTCAGTCAACGAGTCGAGTCATCATTCACAGCCCAGTGGGAGTCACCGTCCTTAGCTCAGCCTCTAGCTCAGAGTCAGTCAGTACCTACTGACCAGAGTAGTGTACATAGTGGGACTGGTACTTCACCAGCAGTGAGGCTAACATGGGCTACTATAGAAGGCTTGTACCGCAACACCTGGACTGTCTTAAGTAACTTCTTGTTCTTATGAGTAAAGAACCCCATTAATATATGCGTGCAGTCTGTGTTATACAAGAGGATACCGGCCACCAAACAAAATCCTCTCCTTGGTTCCCATGGTACAAGCCAATAGCAACGAGATGACACCAAAGAGTCTACATTATTTCAGCCTCATCATAATACATTTTCAGACGTACATTCACACATGATTATTAAGTCATTCTATTTGTTGCTGAATTTTACCAGAGGCAATGATAGAACACCATCAAGAAAATGGAGATTTGCCACAATAAAATGTCTTTTTCATTTTCCCAGCTTAAGGGCCTCATAAGAGGCCCCTCTCTACGGACAATTGAGAATAGATCTGGTGATATGGAATCTCACCGTTTGATTTCTCTTTTAATTCTGAATTTCTCACAAGTCCAACAGAAGCTGTATCACTAACAAATACATCCTTCAATGCAGTCATAGGATCAATCAATCCTTCGTATTTCCAGGGTTCCTATATAGACTTTGTTGAAACCAAGCCATGAGGTTGCTCAAAATCTGTAACTGCAGGAAAATTTAATAATTCATATTCCCTCCTCCATTCTGTGATTGCATTTGGAACTTGCAAATGGTCCAGTGAGCTATACTCATTTCTAAAGCCAACGTTTTCCTTTGGTCAGTTAAAATCTGAAACTTTTCAATGTGATAAGTGACAGTTATTAAGTATCTTACCTTACAGACAAAATGCAGATAGACCATATTTGTATTTCATCTGCCTCCTTTCTAATACAGTAGGTGACACTTAGAGCAGTTTTTTTTTTATTTCACATATATTATGAAAATAATTTTTCAGTTTTATTTTGTATCAGCACCTTCCAGCACCTTTGTCCATATCTCACGTGGCTTTGTAAATTGTCTAGCATTTCTTACCAAACATCGTTATTTCTGTTACTAATTATCTCTGACTCAGATTCATCTCTTTTGTGATAAAAAATTTAAGGAAACCCTTAATAGTACATTCTCTCATTGACCTTTATTACTGAGTCAGCCTAGAAATCATTACATCTGGCCAAAATCAAACAATGGAAAGTGCAGAAAGGCAGAGGGGGCGGAGGGGGGGCAGAGGGGGCGGAGGGAGGGCAGAGGGGGCGGAGGGAGGGCAGAGGGGGCGGAGGGAGGGCAGAGGGGGCGGAGGGAGGGCAGAGGGGGCGGAGGGAGGGCAGAGGGGGCGGAGGGAGGGCAGAGGGGGCGGAGGGAGGGCAGAGGGGGCAGAGGGAGGGCAGAGGGGGCAGAGGGAGGGCAGGCAGAGGGGGCAGAGGGAGGGCAGGCAGAGGGGGCAGAGGGAGGGCAGAGGGGGCGGAGGGAGGGCAGGCAGAGGGGGCGGAGGGAGGGCAGGCAGAGGGGGCGGAGGGAGGGCAGGCAGAGGGGGCGGAGGGAGGGCAGGCAGAGGGGGCGGAGGGAGGGCAGGCAGAGGGGGCGGAGGGAGGGCAGGCAGAGGGGGCGGAGGGAGGGCAGGCAGAGGGGGCGGAGGGAGGGCAGGCAGAGGGGGCGGAGGGAGGGCAGGCAGAGGGGGCGGAGGGAGGGCAGGCAGAGGGGGCGGAGGGAGGGCAGGCAGAGGGGGCGGAGGGAGGGCAGGCAGAGGGGGCGGAGGGAGGGCAGGCAGGGGGGCGGAGGGAGGGCAGGCAGAGGGGGCGGAGGGAGGGCAGGCAGAGGGGGCGGAGGGAGGGCAGGCAGAGGGGGCGGAGGGAGGGCAGGCAGAGGGGGCGGAGGGAGGGCAGGCAGAGGGGGCGGAGGGAGGGCAGGCAGAGGGGGCGGAGGGAGGGCAGGCAGAGGGGGCGGAGGGAGGGCAGGCAGAGGGGGCGGAGGGAGGGCAGGCAGAGGGGGCGGAGGGAGGGCAGGCAGAGGGGGCGGAGGGAGGGCAGGCAGAGGGGGCGGAGGGAGGGCAGGCAGAGGGGGCGGAGGGAGGGCAGGCAGAGGGGGCGGAGGGAGGGCAGGCAGAGGGGGCGGAGGGAGGGCAGGCAGAGGGGGCGGAGGGAGGGCAGGCAGAGGGGGCGGAGGGAGGGCAGGCAGAGGGGGCGGAGGGAGGGCAGGCAGAGGGGGCGGAGGGAGGGCAGGCAGAGGGGGCGGAGGGAGGGCAGGCAGAGGGGGCGGAGGGAGGGCAGAGGGGCGGAGGGAGGGCAGAGGGGGCGGAGGGAGGGCAGAGGGGGCGGAGGGAGGGCAGAGGGGGCGGAGGGAGGGCAGAGGGGGCGGAGGGAGGGCAGAGGGGGCGGAGGGAGGGCAGAGGGGGCGGAGGGAGGGCAGAGGGGGCAGAGGGAGGGCAGAGGGGGCAGAGGGAGGGCAGAGGGGGCAGAGGGAGGGCAGAGGGAGGGCAGAGGGAGGGCAGAGGGAGGGCAGAGGGAGGGCAGAGGGGGCGGAGGGAGGGCAGGCAGAGGGGGCGGAGGGAGGGCAGGCAGAGGGGGCGGAGGGAGGGCAGGCAGAGGGGGCGGAGGGAGGGCAGGCAGAGGGGGCGGAGGGAGGGCAGGCAGAGGGGGCGGAGGGAGGGCAGGCAGAGGGGGCGGAGGGAGGGCAGGCAGAGGGGGCGGAGGGAGGGCAGGCAGAGGGGGCGGAGGGAGGGCAGGCAGAGGGGGCGGAGGGAGGGCAGGCAGAGGGGGCGGAGGGAGGGCAGGCAGAGGGGGCGGAGGGAGGGCAGGCAGAGGGGGCGGAGGGAGGGCAGGCAGAGGGGGCGGAGGGAGGGCAGGCAGAGGGGGCGGAGGGAGGGCAGGCAGAGGGGGCGGAGGGAGGGCAGGCAGAGGGGGCGGAGGGAGGGCAGGCAGAGGGGGCGGAGGGAGGGCAGGCAGAGGGGGCGGAGGGAGGGCAGGCAGAGGGGGCGGAGGGAGGGCAGGCAGAGGGGGCGGAGGGAGGGCAGGCAGAGGGGGCGGAGGGAGGGCAGGCAGAGGGGGCGGAGGGAGGGCAGGCAGAGGGGGCGGAGGGAGGGCAGGCAGAGGGGGCGGAGGGAGGGCAGGCAGAGGGGGCGGAGGGAGGGCAGGCAGAGGGGGCGGAGGGAGGGCAGGCAGAGGGGGCGGAGGGAGGGCAGGCAGAGGGGGCGGAGGGAGGGCAGGCAGAGGGGGCGGAGGGAGGGCAGGCAGAGGGGGCGGAGGGAGGGCAGGCAGAGGGGGCGGAGGGAGGGCAGGCAGAGGGGGCGGAGGGAGGGCAGGCAGAGGGGGCGGAGGGAGGGCAGGCAGAGGGGGCGGAGGGAGGGCAGGCAGAGGGGGCGGAGGGAGGGCAGGCAGAGGGGGCGGAGGGAGGGCAGGCAGAGGGGGCGGAGGGAGGGCAGGCAGAGGGGGCGGAGGGAGGGCAGAGGGGGCGGAGGGAGGGCAGAGGGGCGGAGGGAGGGCAGAGGGGCGGAGGGAGGGCAGAGGGGCGGAGGGAGGGCAGAGGGGCAGAGGGAGGGCAGAGGGGCGGAGGGAGGGCAGAGGGGCGGAGGGAGGGCAGAGGGGCGGAGGGAGGGCAGAGGGGCGGAGGGAGGGCAGAGGGGCGGAGGGAGGGCAGAGGGGCGGAGGGAGGGCAGAGGGGCGGAGGGAGGGCAGAGGGGCGGAGGGAGGGCAGAGGGGCGGAGGGAGGGCAGAGGGGCGGAGGGAGGGCAGAGGGGCGGAGGGAGGGCAGAGGGGCGGAGGGAGGGCAGAGGGGCGGAGGGAGGGCAGAGGGGCGGAGGGAGGGCAGAGGGGCGGAGGGAGGGCAGAGGGGCGGAGGGAGGGCAGAGGGGCGGAGGGAGGGCAGAGGGGCGGAGGGCGGGCAGAGGGGCAGAGGGGCGGAGGGAGGGCAGAGGGGCGGAGGGAGGGCAGAGGGGCGGAGGGAGGGCAGAGGGGCGGAGGGAGGGCAGAGGGGCGGAGGGAGGGCAGAGGGGCGGAGGGAGGGCAGAGGGGCGGAGGGAGGGCAGAGGGGCGGAGGGAGGGCAGAGGGGCGGAGGGAGGGCAGAGGGGCGGAGGGAGGGCAGAGGGGCGGAGGGAGGGCAGAGGGGCAGAGGGAGGGCAGAGGGGCGGAGGGAGGGCAGAGGGGCGGAGGGAGGTCAGAGGGGCGGAGGGAGGGCAGAGGGGCGGAGGGCGGGCAGAGGGGCAGAGGGGCGGAGGGAGGGCAGAGGGGCGGAGGGAGGGCAGAGGGGCGGAGGGAGGGCAGAGGGGCGGAGGGAGGGCAGAGGGGCGGAGGGAGGGCAGAGGGGCGGAGGGAGGGCAGAGGGGCGGAGGGTGGGCAGAGGGGCGGAGGGAGGGCAGAGGGGCGGAGGGAGGGCAGAGGGGCGGAGGGAGGGCAGAGGGGCGGAGGGAGGGCAGAGGGGCGGAGGGAGGGCAGAGGGGCGGAGGGAGGGCAGAGGGGCGGAGGGAGGGCAGAGGGGCGGAGGGAGGGCAGAGGGGCGAAGGGAGGGCAGAGGGGCGAAGGGAGGGCAGAGGGGCGAAGGGAGGGCAGAGGGGCGAAGGGAGGGCAGAGGGGCGGTGGGAGGGCAGAGGGGCGGTGGGAGGGCAGAGGGGCGGAGGGAGGGCAGAGGGGCGGAGGGAGGGCAGAGGGGCGGAGGGAGGGCAGAGGGGCGGAGGGAGGGCAGAGGGGCGGAGGGAGGGCAGAGGGGCGGAGGGAGGGCAGAGGGGCGGAGGGAGGGCAGAGGGGCGGAGGGAGGGCAGAGGGGCGGAGGGAGGGCAGAGGGGCGGAGGGAGGGCAGAGGGGCGGAGGGAGGGCAGAGGGACGGAGGGAGGGCAGAGGGGCGGAGGGAGGGCAGAGGGGCGGAGGGAGGGCAGAGGGGCGGAGGGAGGGCAGAGGGGCGGAGGGAGGGCAGAGGGGCGGAGGGAGGGCAGAGGGGCGGAGGGAGGGCAGAGGGGGCGGAGGGAGGGCAGAGGGAGGGCAGAGGGGGCGGAGGGAGGGCAGAGGGGGCGGAGGGAGGGCAGAGGGAGGGCAGAGGGGGCGGAGGGAGGGCAGAGGGGGCGGAGGGAGGGCAGAGGGGGCGGAGGGAGGGCAGAGGGGGCGGAGGGAGGGCAGAGGGGGCGGAGGGAGGGCAGAGGGGGCGGAGGGAGGGCAGAGGGGGCGGAGGGAGGGCAGAGGGGGCGGAGGGAGGGCAGAGGGGGCGGAGGGAGGGCAGAGGGGGCTGAGGGAGGGCAGAGGGGGCGGAGGGAGGGCAGAGGGGGTGGAGGGAGGGCAGAGGGGGTGGAGGGAGGGCAGAGGGGCAATGTACAGTTCGAAAAGAGAGGAGCAGAGAAGTGGAAAAGAGAGGAGCAGAGAAGTGGAAAAGACCACTGGGTGCAGTGGCAGAAACTGGCACACAATGTTGGTGAGGGAGCACGAATTGGGAGGAGGTGATAGGATAAAGGGGGTGGAAACTGTTGGTTGGAAGGTGTGATAACAGTAGGTTACCGCAGGTTGACGTCGGTATAATTTCAGGAGCGACGAATGTGTTGTATGTGTAACTCCCACCTGCACAGTTCAGAAAAGCTGCTGGTGGAGGGTATAATGCAGGTGGTCTGGATTATGAAGCAGTCATTGAAATCAATGATGTGGTGATCAGCTGCATGTTGTGCCACAGGGTGGTTCACCTTTTTTCCTTGGCTACAGTTTGGCAGTGTGCATTCATCGAGGGGGACATCTGGTTGATAGCCATACCAATATAAAAGGCTGTGCAATAATTGCAGCAGTACTGGTACATGACATGGCTGCTTTCACAGGTTGCCCAGCCTCTGATGGGGTAGGACAAGCCTGCGAAAGGAATGGAGTAGGAAGTGCTGTGTGGGTGGATTGGGCAGTTCTTACACTGAAATGAGAGCCATTCTACCCAAGATCCTTCCCATCCCTCCAGAAGTGTTGCTCCACAGCCCACCCAAACTCCACAACATCGTAGTCCACCACTATGCCACACACAATCCCAACCCCTTGCCATAGGGATCTTATTCCAGTGAAAGACCCAGGAGCAAGACCTGCCCAGTCAACCCACACAGCACTTCCTATTTCACTTCTGTCACAGTACTATCCTATGTCATCAGATGCCAGAAAACCTGAATAAGCAGCCATTTCGTATACCAGATACCGATGCTCAGCTTTTTACGTTCATATGATTACCAACCAGCTGTCTGCCAATCCATGTCCAAGAGCACAGCAGGCACCCTGGGGCACTACATGCAGCAGAACATAATATGCTTCATTTCAGTGCCTGCTTCACAATCTGGGCCATATGGTTCCTCCCATCCGCCAAGTTTGCTGAACTGCCCAATGGGAGTTACCCTTACAACATATTCTCTACTCCCAAAATCATCCCAGTGTCAAATTACAGTAACCTACACCCCCCACACTGCCACCCAACAGTTTCGCCTCCTTCGTCCTATCACACATCCTGCCAACTTCGTTGTGCACAGTTATCTGCTAGTGCACCCATCAGTCTTGTTGTCTCTTCTTCTCCCATCCTCCTCCTCTTCCTCCTCCTCCTCCTCCTCCTCCTCCTCCTCCTCCTCTCCTCCCCCCCCCCCCCCCACCACAACCACCACTTAGCCCTGTGCTACCTGCATCTACTGTCTGCATGCTCTACCAGACAGCACAGACCTCTCTCCTCTCACACATACCTGTTGTTATCCTTCTCTTTCCTAACCAAACACTAACAAAGAGATAGAGGGGCTGGCCAGTACTTACCTCAGCTCAGTACAGCCGATAGATACACAAAAAACAGAACCGAAAATTTACGTTCCTAGCTTACGGAACAAACGTTCCTTCATCAGGGAGGAGAGAGGGGAAAGAAAGGGAAGAAGGGAAAGTAGATTCAGTTACTCACAACCCAGGTTATGAAGCAACAGGGAAAGGAAAACAGGGAGGGTAGCAAGGATGGAGGCATGGTTGTCAGAGGGAAGCCAAAGATATTCTCCTGTAAGTACTAACCAACTCAGGATTGTTGCTTCTACTCAACACAACGCACTTGTATTCTGGTCTGGGATAGCAGTTGTGTGCATGAGGGTGTGTTGCTTATACGAATGTATGTGCATTTTTCTTTCTGAAGAAGGCTTTGATCCAAAGCTCAAGGTATAACAGTCTTTGTTGTGTTTGTCTGCAACTCAATTTACAGTAAGTAGCACTCTATGCTTTTCATAATATTTTGGAATCTACCAAAAATATATTCATTTTGTATTGTTCATACTCAGATTATTTTCAATTGTTTCTCTTAGCCTGTTTCAATGTACCACCATCTCTCATCCTTATGGAGAAATTTCTGAATCATTTTGTTTAGTTCAACATATGCTATCATGCTCCTATTTTTGTTTACTTTAAACTTTTGGATTTTTTAAAATAACTGCCTTGTTCTGTCTGTGTTTTTATTTTATTTTATTTTATTTTATTTTGAACTCTTCAATCTGCATTGTATTTTGCTGTCCGCCTAGGTAAATTTATTAAATTTATGCCCCTAAATCCAATGAAGTGTTTCTTGAAGATTAAGTGTCATTAACAATAGTCTGTAACCCTCAAGCACCTCAGCAGCATAAAAAACAACCAATATTATTCTGCATTTCAAAACCACTGCCACACACAGAAAAAAATGCACAGAAAAGTATTACTAGCAGCAAAAAAAGGTCCTGAAATGATAAATTCATAGAAAAGGCAGAATACAAAATAAACACTGAAATCTTAATGACGCTGTGATCCCCCACTGCTGACGAACTACACAATGTTTTACATAATTTAAACAATAAAATCTCTGTAGATATAGATGAAGCACCTATGTGCTTGCCAGGAGGACTGTGTAGATCAGGCTGTTCCAGCTCGTTGGCTCCGTTGTGAGCCGCAGAGCGCTCCCTGCTCCCAGGGAGCCGTGTCACTTGCTGTGCCATTCAAGTGGGCCGGCACGCCGGCACGTGGCATGGCTGGCTGAGGCAGGTGGAAAGGCAAGCGTTTTGATGTGCCAGCTGCGTCTTACAAGATTGACAACCCCTTACTCTTAGCTGCTAAGATGTGGTGACATGCTACACCAGGAAATACGATGTTCAGGAAATTAATAAGAAACAACTATTTTACAAGAAATTTCGTACTAAATTTATTGGGCCTCTGTAGCTTGACATTTTCTTTTCATTACAAGATCGGAAATATCAGGCGTCAGAGTGTTGGTAGCGTTAATGCAGAGGATGGCCTTCATTGTTGCATCCTGAAGAAACAATCGTTCCTTACTTGTTACTCTTTTCATTGCTGAGAAAAGCTGCTCACAACAATATGTAGATCCAAACGTGCACACGATCTGAGCAGCATTGTTTTTAAGCTTGGGTAATGTTTTTTGCAGTAATTAACGATACCATCAGGGCAAATCCAACATGTTGTAGTACCTCTCTTTCAACAAAGTTGAATTTTGCAAATCAATTATCTCCAATTGAAGTGACAATGACAAGTCATCGTGGGAAACTGAAAAAGGAGTGCTGAACACCTTAAGTTCCATTTCCAAACTAGTGGGGTCTCGGAAACATGTTTCAAACGACGTGATGAGCTGCTTTAACTTAGCTTGGTAATCGCCAAAAGTAGTACCTTCATGTAGTTTTAAAGAAGCAAGACGATTGAAGAACGTTAAATGTCCATTACTCAAATGAATGTAACTTTTCCATGAATGCTTTGATCTGGTTGTGCATGTCAATGATTAGCTGCCCTTTGCCCTGCAATGACAGATTTACATTATTCAGATGCATAGTTATGTCAGCTAGGAACGCCAGGACTGATATCCATTTTACATCTTTTCACACAACGCATTTCTTCCCCTTTCATTTCGAGAAAAAGAGATATTTCCTCACGAATGGCAAAGAAAACTTCAAGAACTTTTCCCCGACTCAGCCAACGAACTGCACTGTGGTAAGGTACATCCCCATACTCCGCTTCCATATATTTCAGGAATCCTTTGAATTGGCGATGATTCATACAGTCACGCCGCACAAAATTCACACACTTCACGACATCTTTCATTACGCCACCTAGCTTTACCGTTACAGCACACAGTGCCTCTTGGTGAATAAAACAATGAAGAGTCAAAATGTCTTTCTCGAATTCGTCCCCGAGCTTATTTTTCAAACGAAAAGCAAAACCTTGGTGGTGCCCGATCATTTGTGGTGCACCGTCTGTCGCTACAGAATGGAGCTTATCCCACAGCAAATTCATATTGTCCAGTGATTCACAAACAGCTTCAAAAATGTCCTGTCCCATTGCGGGGTAATTGAGTGGTACCACATCCAAGAGTTCTTCAATTATTTGCAGCTCCATGTCGACACCACGCACAAAGACTGCAAGCTGAGCACAGTCCGATATGTCGGTGCTTTCGTCAAGCGATAGCGAAAATGCAACAAAGCTCTCCGCCTTTTTCCTGAGCTGTGTCTCTAAATCCGCTGCCATGTCCAGGATTCAACGAGACATTGATTGCTTCGCCAGGCAAACCCCTTCAATTGCCTGCACATCCCTTGGAAACAAACACTCTGCAACTAGGCACAGTGCACGATTTTACAAGTGTTCCCACCGAAAACAGCTTGCCACTCGTCGCAATGATGTGAGCAACCCTGTAGCTTGCTCGAATTGCAGATTCAGAAGTGTTTTCTCCGCTCTCATTCACCTGAAAATTATAAACGCATTACAGAACATGAACTATGTTGCATGTTTTGATACACTCCGTATTACGAAACCGTTTTTAAACTTATGTCTCCTGGTATGTCGTTCTTAAGCCTGGCTACCAGTTCTCTGCGTGCAACACCTTCTACCTGATCGTAGTGCGCTCCGCGAAGACGTGTATAATCGTTGTATATTGTACCTCTTCGCAGAATTAAATACTTTATGACATACAAGACACTGTGGATGACCATGCCTCTCAATGAATAGAATGGTATCCTTCAGTAGAGGTACAGGGCTCCCGCGGCTAGTCATAGCTGTCATTGAACACGGATTATTGTGTCAGTTACGACTGCATGCGGCCAGGGGGCAGCGAGTTCACTTTCCCCCTCCACGTGGGCTCCGAGCTGCTGCAGTGAGCGCTCCGGAGTGCTCCGGCTCCCTGGACCTCGGTTGAACCAGCCTGGTGTAGATGGTATCAAAGACTCTTTATATAGCGCATGTTGTTGTTGTTGTTGTTGTTGTTGTTGTGGTCTTCAGTCCTGAGACTGGTTTGATGCAGCTCTCCATGCTACTCTATCCTGTGCAAGCTTTTTCATCTCCCAGTACCTACTGCAAACTACATCCTTCTGAATCTGCTTAGTGTATTCATCTCTTGGTCTCCCTCTACGATTTTTACCCTCCACGCTGCCCTCCAATACTAAATTGGTGATCCCTTGATGCCTCAGAACATGTCCTACCAACCGATCCCTTCTTCTGGTCAAGTTGTGCCACAAACTTCTCTTCTCCCCAATCCTATTCAATACTTCCTCATTAGTTAAGTGATCTACCCATCTAATCTTCAGCATTCTTCTGTAGCACCACATTTCGAAAGCTTCTATTCTCTTCTTGTCCAAACTATTTATCGTCCATGTTTCACTTCCATACATGGCTACACTCCATACGAATACTTTCAGAAATGACTTCCTGGCACTTAAATCAATACTGGATGTTAACAAATTTCTCTTCTTCAGAAACGCTTTCCTTGCCATTGCCAGCCTACATTTTATATCCTCTCTACTTCGACCATCATCAGTTATTTTGCTCCCCAAATAGCAAAACTCCTTTACTACTTTAAGTGCCTCATTTCCTAATCTAATTCCCTCAGCATCACCCGACTTAATTAGACTACATTCCATTATCCTTGTTTTGCTTTTGTTGATGTTCATCTTATATCCTCCTTTCAAGACACTGTCCATTCCATTCAACTGCTCTTCCAAGTCCTTTGCTGTCTCTGACAGAATTACAATGTCATCGGTGAACCTCAAAGTTTTTATTTCTTCTCCATGAATTTTAATACCTACTCCGAATTTTTCTTTTGTTTCCTTTACTGCTTGCTCAATATACAGATTGAACAACATCGGGGAGAGGCTACAACCCTGTCTTACTCCCTTCCCAACCACTGCTTCCCTTTCATGTCCCTCGACTCTTATAACTGCCATCTGGTTTCTGTACAAATTGTAAATAGCCTTTCTCTCCCTGTATTTTACCCCTGCCACCTTTAGAATTTGAAAGAGAGTGTTCCAGTCAACATTGTCAAAAGCTTTCTCTAAGTCTACAAATGCTAGAAACGTAGGTTTGCCTTTCCTTAATCTTTCTTCTAAGATAAGTCGTAAGCTCAGTATTGCCTCACGTGTTCCAGTGTTTCTACGGAATCCAAACTGATCTTCCCCGAGGTTGGCCTCTACCAGTTTTTCCATTCGTCTGTAAAGAATTCGTGTTAGTATTTTGCAGCTGTGACTTATTAAGCTGATAGTTCGGTAATTTTCACATCTGTCAACACCTGCATATCATAAATTAATTCTTCACCACCGCTTGCTTCCCAGAGACACTGAAGCATCCGAAAGTCATTCTTTTACTACGAAAGAAGGGTGACCCAGAAAATTATATGTCCATTTCTTGACTCTCATCATTTTAAGTAGTAAGGAAACCATAAGGCAAGTGTGACTCATTGCGTGTTAACAAAATACAATCTTCTGTGTAAAGGACACTTTGGTTTCAAGTCTGACAAAAGCGAAGAATCAGCTATAAATGAATTTATAAACATTTTTCTGGGAGCACTAGACCAAGGAGATAATGCAAAAAGCATCTTTCTTTGCTTTACCAAAGCCTCTGATACAGCAAATCATACAATTCTTCTAAATAAACTGGATGCACTAGGAATACATGGCAGGTTGTGAGTAGCAAATAAGTGGTTTGATTTATATTTGAAAAACAGAGTGCAATTGCAGGAGATGTCTCAATCAAACTCCAATCACACCATAAGAGACCTTCCTAACCCTGAATACAATGATAAAGGGTATAGCAAATAAAAGTGGCCTGGACGACTGAATATGATTGGACGTGAATGTACAAGGTCTGTTCAAAAAAATTTCGTATCATTCATAATTTTGCGCCAATGTTAGGTAGCAGCAAAATCTGGTTGGCATCCCTGCACATGTCTGCATTTAATGTGTAACTGCTGGAAACTTCAATGCTGTATGTCTGTTAGTTATTGTTCAGTACTGTATTGAGTACAACATTGTGTCACACAGTTTGCAAATTTAGAGATGGCAGAGCTAGAGGAGCAACACGTCTGCATTAAATTTTGCCTAAAATTCAAAAACCTTTACAGAGATACACCAAATGATGCAGGAAGCCTATGTTGATGAGTACTTAAACCTTACGAATGGTTCACATAGTTTAGAAATGATTGGACGGAAGTTAAATACGACCCTCATTCAGGACGCTCTTTGATGTCTACCAACACCACTCACATCACAAATGTCAACAAAGTTGTCTGTGACAATCAAAGGCTGGCAGTCCAAGAGATTGCAGAAGAATGTAACATTTCAGCTGAATCATGTTACAAAATCCTGACACAGCATCTCGGAATGCATCATGTTGCTGCTGAGTTCATCCCATGGCTCATGAGTCAAGACCAGGAAGACCTTTGCCGCGTAATCTGTGAAGAGCTTTCGGGTCATGCAAAAGAGAACAAGATGTTCCTTAAGATAATTATAACTGGTAATTAGATGTGGTTCTACAGTTATGATAGTGAGACTATGATTCTATCTTCACAATGAGTCAGGAAAGATTCGCCAAGACCGAAAAAAAGCTCGTCAGGTGGAGGAGGAGGAGATTAGTGTTTAACGTCCCGTCGACAACGAGGTCATTAGAGACGGAGCGCAAGCTCGGGTAAGGGAAGGATGGGGAAGGAAATCGGCCGTGCCCTTTCAAAGGAACCATCCCGGCATTTGCCTGAAGTGATTTAGGGAAATCACGGAAAACCTAAATCAGGATGGCCGGAGACGGGATTGAACCGTCGTCCTCCCGAATGCGAGTCCAGTGTGCTAACCACTGCGCCACCTCGCTCGGTGCTCGTCAGGTCAGGTCAGGTCAGGTCAAATGTAAAATCCATGCTGTAGTTTTCTTTGACTTTGAAGGATCAGTTCAGCCTGAATTCTTGCCATGGGGTCAAACTGTTAATCGATGGTACTGTTGAGACATGTTGCCATGCGTGCAAGAAAATGTGCAAAGGAAGTGGCCTGAAATGTGGCTAGGCAATCCATGGCTCTTTTATCACAATAACACACCTGCACATTCATCCCTTGTGGTGCGTGACTATTGCACAAAAACAAAATCACTGTGCTACCTCATCCTCTGCACTCTCCAGACCTGGCCCCTGTGGCATTTTTTTTTTCCTCCAATGTTTAAAACCCCACTGTGTTTAAAACCCCACTGAAAGTACAAAAATTCCAATGATAGACGAAATACAAGAAAAATCACAGACCGCATTTCGCGCGATCCAGCAAGAGGCATACAGAGACTGCTTCAGGATGTGGAAATGGCATTGGGAGCAGTGTATCAATAGTCGAGGAGGGTAGTTTGAAGGAGACCATGCACAGTAAGTAAACGATAAGCAGAGAAAAATTTTGTGGATAAAGTTCCAGAATTTTTTGAACAGACCTTGAAAGCATAAACCACACCACATGGCACGCTCACTGTGGGTATACCCGTCATGTGATCCATGCCGAATGAAATCGTAGTGCAGGCTGTGTCAGTGTGAATGGAGCAGTACAAAGGGAATGATGGTACTCAGAGTGAAGCAGCAGGTGTGTGTTATGGAAAGTTATATGACAACAAAGTCGTGGAAATGGTGTGACCAGTTAATTGCTGAGAAGGTTAGTGGTGTCAAAGTGCCAGCAAAGAGTGCCATGCAATTCTTAGTCTAGAAATTGTGTCAGAAAGGATCTGCTTTGAACAAATCAAAAAACATTCTGAAACATATGCGCATACTAGAGAGTGTGGCAGCAGTTCACCAGAAAATCCTTCAAGGTCCTACCAAATCAACCTTACACCTGTCGCAAGAGACCGTCATATCACATAGATCATGCAGGCTAATACTACAGTTGGACCTGCACTCTGGTCCCCACTATAGCTGGCCATCCAGGTCATCTGATCTGTCAGCGTATGATTACTTTGTGCGGGTAGACCTCAGGTCAAAGATATATCGCAGCAACCCTGATAGGCTTCAAGAACAGTATCAGAACATTTCAGATGAGATTGCAGCAATTCCCGTTGTTCTCCAGTCCACTTTTCTTTACCCCACCCTGTATTTGAGCACCCCAAGGAAGTGTGCTGGGTTCATTACTCTTCATAATATACATCCCGAATTTTCCCCAGTGTATTCAACACAATGAAACAGTACTGTCTGTCAATGACAGAAACATTCCAATTAACAATGAATCACCAAGTGCACTAAATAAATGCTGAAATAAATGCTCATGCAGGTGGACAGAAAAAAAATTAACATTATATCTTAAAAAATCAAGATAAAAACAGAAAGCACTATTAGCAGAGAAACCAACAGTAAAGTGAAAGATTAACTTTTAAAACGTGTATCAAGAACAAAATTTCGAGGGTGATTGTTGGCTTACAACTAATGTGGAATGAGCATATTACTGCTCTCAAAAAGTGAACAAATTTAGTGAGCTATGTGCATAGAGTAATAAAGTAAATATGTAGTAGCTAGTGCACTAGAACAAAACATTTTGCCTAAGTCCCTTCCATAATTGGTTACAGCATAATCTTCTGGGCAACAAATGAGCAAAATACATAAACTACCTTTAAGTGGGGGAAGGGGGGAAGGGGGAGGCGGGGAGGGGGGAGGGGGGGGGGGAGGCTGTGTAAATTATATCAAAAAGTCGCAAGAGAACTCACTACAATGAATTTTTTAAATATATGAGAATCTTGACTGTTACATGTTAATACATATTGCAAACAGTGATCCCCAATAAGAAAGACATTGACAAATATCCTACAAAAATTTTGTATTTGTGGGGACCCACATATTTCAAATGTTTAATAAATGTAAACATGGTCCGAAGTAGGCTCTAATGTGATTTTTATCGAATTGTGCGATTAGCTGATTTTGACTACTTGCCTCTGTCAAGCAACTGTAAAGCCAATATGGAAAAGGACTACATTGTCTGCATACATCGACATGTATAAAAAAACACTTTACACACCACACATTAAGATAAAACATTACTGTACAAATTTCTTACAAGCACTACATGAACATGGAATGAGACCCAGCCACCACTTACATCTACATCTACATCTACATCTACATCTATACTCCGCGAGCCACCTTACGGTGTGTGGCGGAGGGTACTTATTGTACCACTATCTGATCCCCCCTTCCCTGTTCCATTCACGAATTGTGAGTGGGAAGAACGACTGCTTGTAAGTCTCCGTATTTGCTCTAATTTCTCGGATCTTTTCGTTGTGATCATTACGCGAGATATATGTGGGCGGTAGTAATATGTTGCCCATCTCTTCCCGGAATGTGCTCTCTCGTAATTTCGATAATAAACCTCTCCGTATTGCGTAACGCCTTTCTTGAAGTGTCCGCCACTGGAGCTTGTTCAGCATCTCCGTAACGCTCTCGCGCTGACTAAATGTCCCCATGACGATTCGCGCTGCTTTTCGCTGGATCATGTCTATCTCTTCTATTAATCCAACCTGGTAAGGGTCCCATACTGATGAGCAATACTCAAGAATCGGACGAACAAGCGTTTTGTAAGCTACTTCTTTCATCGATGAGTCACATTTTCTTAGAATTCTTCCTATGAATCTCAACCTGGCGCCTGCTTTTCCCACTATTTGTTTTATGTGATCATTCCACTTCAGATCGCTCCGGATAGTAACTCCTAAGTATTTTACGGTCGTTACCGCTTCCAATGATTTACCACCTATGGCATAATCGTACTGGAATGGATTTCTGCCCCTATGTATGCGCATTATATTACATTTATCTATGTTTAGGGAAAGCTGCCAGCTGTCGCACCATGCATTAATCCTCTGCAGGTCCTCCTGGAGTACGTACGAGTCTTCTGATGTTGCTACTTTCTTGTAGACAACCGTGTCATCTGCAAATAGCCTCACGAAGCTACCGATGTTGTCAACTAAGTCATTTATGTATATTGTAAACAATAAAGGTCCTATCACGCTTCCCTGCGGTACTCCCGAAATTACCTCTACATCTGCAGATTTTGAACCGTTAAGAATGACATGTTGTGTTCTTTCTTCTAGGAAATCCTGAATCCAATCACAAACCTGGTCCGATATTCCGTAAGCTCGTATTTTTTTCACTAAACGTAAGTGCGGAACCGTATCAAATGCCTTCCTGAAGTCCAGGAATACGGCATCAATCTGCTCGCCAGTGTCTACGGCACTGTGAATTTCTTGGGCAAATAGGGCGAGCTGAGTTTCACATGATCTCTGTTTGCGGAATCCATGTTGGTTATGATGAAGGAGATTTGTATTATCTAAGAACGTCATAATACGAGAACACAAAACATATTCCATTATTCTACAACAGATTGACGTAAGCGAAATAGGCCTATAATTATTCGCATCTGATTTATGACCCTTCTTGAAAATGGGAACGACCTGCGCTTTCTTCCAGTCGCTAGGTACTTTATGTTCTTCCAGCGATCTACGATAAATTGCTGATAGAAAGGGGGCAAGTTCTTTAGCATAATCACTGTAGAATCTTAAGGGTATCTCGTCTGGTCCGGATGCTTTTCCGCTACTAAGTGATAGCAGTTGTTTTTCAATTCCGATATCGTTTATTTCAATATTTTCCATTTTGGCGTCCATGCGACGGCTGAAGTCAGGGACCGTGTTACGATTTTCCGCAGTGAAACAGTTTCGGAACACTGAATTCAGTATTTCTGCCTTTCTTCGGTCGTCCTCTGTTTCGGTGCCATCGTGGTCAACGAGTGACTGAATAGGGGATTTAGATCCGCTTACCGATTTTACATATGACCAAAACTTTTTAGGGTTCTTGTTTAGATTGTTTGCCAATGTTTTATGTTCGAATTCGTTGAATGCTTCTCTCATTGCTCTCTTTATGCTCTTTTTCGCTTCGTTCAGCTTTTCCTTATCAGCTATGATTCGACTACTCTTAAACCTATGATGAAGCTTTCTTTGTTTCCGTAGTACCTTTCGTACATGATTGTTATACCACGGTGGATCTTTCCCCTCGCTTTGGACCTTAGTCGGTACGAACTTATCTAAGGCGTACTGGACGATGTTTCTGAATTTTTTCCATTTTTGTTCCACATCCTCTTCCTCAGAAATGAACGTTTGATGGTGGTCACTCAGATATTCTGCGATTTGTGCCCTATCACTCTTGTTAAGCAAATATATTTTCCTTCCTTTCTTGGCATTTCTTATTACACTTGTAGTCATTGATGCAACCACTGACTTATGACCACTGATACCCTCTTCTACATTCACGGAGTCGAAAAGTTCCGGTCTATTTGTTGCTATGAGGTCTAAAACGTTAGCTTCACGAGTTGGTTCTCTAACTATCTGCTCGAAGTAATTCTCGGACAAGGCAGTCAGGATAATGTCACACGAGTCTCTGTCCCTGGCTCCAGTTCTGATTGTGTGACTATCCCATTCTATACCTGGTAGATTGAAGTCTCCCCCTATTACAATAGTATGATCACGAAACTTCTTCACGACGTTCTGCAGGTTCTCTCTGAGGCGCTCAACTACTACGGTTGCTGATGCAGGTGGTCTATAGAAGCATCCGACTATCATATCTGACCCACCTTTGATACTTAACCCAGATTATTTCACATTCGCATTCGCTAATAACTTCACTGGATATTATTGAATTCTTTACTGCTATAAATACTCCTCCACCATTGGCGTTTATCCTATCCTTGCGGTATATATTCCATTCTGTGTCAAGGATTTCGTTACTGTTCACTTCCGGTTTTAACCAACTTTCCGTTCCTAATACTATATGCGCACTATTTCCTTCAATAAGAGATACTAATTCAGGAACCTTGCCCTGGATACTCCTGCAGTTTACCAATATTACGTTAACTTTTCCTGTTTTTGGTCTCTGAGGACGGACGTTCTTTATCAACGATGATAATGTCCTCTCTGGTAAGCCGTCAGGTATTTTATCGTTTCGCCCAAGGGGGGGTCCCTCTAACCTAAAAAACCCCCGTGTGCACGCCACACGTACTCTGCTACCCTAGTAGCTGCTTCCAGTGTGTAGTGCACGCCTGACCTGTCTAGGGGGGCCCTACAGTTCTCCACCCAATAACGGAGGTCGATGAATTTGCAACCATTATAGTCGCAGAGTCGTCTGAGCCTCTGGTTTAGACCCTCCACACGGCTCCAAACCAGAGGACCGCAATCGACTCTGGGCACTATGCTGCAGATATTAAGCTCAGCTTGCACTCCGCGTGCGATGCTGGTTGTCTTCACCAAATCAGCCAGCCGCCGGAAGGAACCAAGGATGGCCTCAGAACCCAAGCGGCAGGCGTCATTCGTTCCGACATGTGCTACTATATGCAGCCGGTCACACCCAGTGCGTTCAATAGCTGCCGGAAGGGCCTCCTCCACATTACGGACGAGACCCCCCGGCAAGCACACCGAGTGCACACTGGCATTCTTCCCCGACCTACCCGCTATTTTCCTGAGGGGCTCCATAACCCGCCTAACGTTGGAGCTCCCTATAACTAATAGGCCCGCCCTCTGTTACTGTCGGGACCTTGCCGGAGAATCGGCCACTGGCCCAACAGGCGAGGCATCCTGTGGTGGCTCGGAAACGATGTCATCACCACTAGGAAGCACCCCGTACCTGTTGGAAAGGGGTAAGGCAGCTGCCACGCGGCCAGATCCCACCTTCGCCTTTCGGCCAGGCACGCGCGAGCCCACCACTGTCCGCCATTCACCCTGGAGTGATGGCTGACCGGTAAGATGCTCACTGCCGGAAGACGCAGCGACATCAGGGGTTCCATGTGATTCCAAGGCCACCGAAGTAGGCATAGGTCTCACCACAGTTGCCCCAACGCCACTACGAGCCGACGCCTGCGCCTCGAGCTCGATGAGCCTAACAGACAAAGCCTCCACCTGCCCCCGAAGAGTGGCCAATTCTCCTTACGTCCGCTCACAACAACCACAGTCCCTACACATGACTATGTTTACCCTACTCTATACGGTGACAAATTCCCAAGATAATCTTCTGATGAGCTACTCTGATAATCAAGAAACACTCACTGAAATACGAGACGCGAAAACTACGCTAGGTTTTCCCAGAAAAACTATTTAAAAGCTAAGCGCAGCAAATAAGTACAAAAACGCTTTATACAAACAGTACTCGCTGCTGCTGGTGCTCTCGCTCTGGCTGTCACAAGACAACTGCTGATTCAAGTGACTAGTGGCTAACGGCCGCGAAACAAACAAAAGACGGTTTTAGGGCGCTTTCTGTTCTAAACGATCAAGAAAACACTACATTGCCTTCTGTGAATAGTTATTGCACGTTGATATATAACATAGATCTTGGTTACATTAATGTGACTGCACTGTGTAAGTAGCATAGTTTGGCAAATGATGTATGTTTCTATTTACATATCTGTAGCTGGAAACATTTATGTAATTAGGTGTCTGTAGTGTGTACATTTATGTATTGGCAACATTCATACAATTCATATTGTCTACTGATGGGTAAATAAATATATTGTTCACACTCCTAAATTCCTGCCTGAGAAGTTTCTTTGCTCCTATCTGTTCATCTTCGGTCACTTGAAATTCAAGAGCAGTTTCAGACTTTCACATCCTACATAAGAAAATCATTGTTTTGTCCTTACTAAGTCCATCTTCTGTCCCATTTCTTCTAAAATTGTGTGTGATAGACAAACATCTTCATGTTAAAAGAAGCATCTGTCATTTCTTGGTAGAACAACATTATAATAAATGAAAAAGCATCAGTTTGCTTTTGTTCTACAGTATTGTAGAGCACACGAAACAAATATCTTCCCTGAAATTCTTGCTAATATGTAATTTCTATTGATCATACCTATAGTTCCACACTGAATAATCCCTGAATTAAAACTCCAATTAGCATCATGTAATTGAATTTACTGTCATTCAGCAGTCTCCAGAGATACCTTGTACCTCTTCACTCACGAGCACATTGGTGCATATTACTGTAGGACAAATCCTCATAATGATTACTCAGGTATTTTGTTATAGATTGTCACAATGTTAACAATAGCTGTGCACAGATTTTTTAATACTACAAGAATTTTCTTCATAGAGAATGTAATGAAACCTTAAAAAAAGGAAAATGTATTGGTGATAAAAAGCCAAGGACACTAATAACATCAAAAATGCATACAGAAGAATAAGAACAGAAAAATTATGTCTACTGAAATAACACAGAAAAAAGTTGCTTGAGTGTGGGGAAGGAATGATGAAAATAATAAATACATTGATCAGGACCAACTTCCTTCTTGGACAAAGAACTGTTGCTTCAACAAAAACAAAATTTTACAACGTATGTCAAGGACATACTTATTTACTTGCATGATATATATAAAAAATTTGTACATTTTTTACTGTAATCTATATTTGTACCTACCTTCTTGATATCGATGAAACAAAATGCTCTGTGTTCTCAGGATCAAAACTATGTTATCTGGATTTGGACCTTGGCTTGTCCATAAGCTCCGACTACACAGGAAGTCATAAGCCTTACTGACACTTTCGAAGCGTTCCTGCACATAAGCAAAATATTGAAATAAGGAGCAAGTAATGCTACATCTTAAAATCATTACTACAACTGCTAAAATGTATAATACACACCAAAACAACCCAATACTAAAGGTTTCAACAATGATTAGTTTTGAACATGATAGTAAACCTAAACAAAGTGAACTCCAAAAGAAATGCTAATACAGATAATGTTGGATGGCTGCAAAAGGAAGCTTGCCCATGGTGAGTTCTGTTTGCTGCTACATAAAATGGGATGTACTTCTGGTAACATGTATTGTGTTAGATGCTCAATCTCCATGTAGTTGTCTTGTATTTCAAAGAAGTACAGATACAAGGCCTCTGTATGTCTGAACACTTTATTCTTCACCAGGGAAGGAACTAAGTGCATAGTCATCTTTATTTTTTTAAGTGCCCTTCTTTCAATCAGTAGTTAATATGTGTGCTCTAATAATTGTAAATAATGCTATGAGTAAAAGTAACCATTCATCATGTATCTGAGGCATTGGATGTTCAACAGACACAAACAAAATGGAAAAATTAGCTGAACTTCAACATAATCTCCAGAGATAATGTGAAAGAACAGATCCTAGGGGATTAAATCCACTATTTTCAGGGTTGTTAGACTGATTAGTGACAATTCCAATAACACTTCAGACTTAGTGGTATGGTGGGGATAGCAGTGGATAGAGGGTGACATAACTGTGGATGTGCAGAGCAATATCAGCCACACTTGATACATGTATGTAGCTGCTTACCTGGAATTGTCTGTTTGGTTATTTATCACAAGCTTATGTTACATACAAAAACTGTAATCCATTAATAGCTTAAAAACATTATTGTTTTCATTCTTAAAGTACATTTCCAGCATACAAAATATAAAGCAAAATCTTTTGCCAATTATTTGAAAGCTAATTTATCATAAAACACTACTCCAACCTCCACTCTCATTGTTGCTAGTGGTGTGTGTCCCCCACATAGTATTTTACCTGAGACAGTAAGGCAAATGTATACCTTGTTCAGCTGCAATTTCTTAAAGTATTCCAGACCTATGCTTACACATCATCTGCATCCAGTCCTAGTCCCTTCCACCATCCTCAGGAGTATTATGGGTTTGCTATCCCACAGCATTATTTTTTCCAGATAGTAGGTCATATGTGTAACAAGATTAGCTGAAACCCCTGAAAGCCATCCCAGAACCTCATGGGAGAAACAGAGATAGGATCGGAAAGTTAAAAAGGAAGGGCAGGTTACACAGGCATTAAGATGAGAGTCTGGAACCTAAGTGATGTCCCTTTTTAACTTCACCCAATCTATCCCTCTTTCCTCCCTGAGGAAGTAACTAGTAGGTCAAGAAGTTAGGATTGTTTCCTGTACTTAGTATGTTTGATTGTTTCTTTTGTTTCACTGCACAAAAATTGATTTGTATGTAATTTGGGCTCCAAATAAAAATGGGTAGCCACACTCCTGGGTCCTTACATTTGGGGTCAAGGAATGGATATGGTATGGGAGGGGGGTGTCCGAGGGGAAGAAGAAAGGGAAAAAAACAATTCACGCATAAAAGTATTATTTATTTTTATCTCAAAAAAATGTTACACTGAAGTCTCTGATTAACGAACCACTTGCGATTCAATTATTAAGTTTGTTGTACTAACTCCAAACAACTAAATTTAAAACACAACTATATAAGACTTTTATGAAGCAAATAAAACGGAAAATTGAATTGTCTTATAAATGTTTATTCTTTCATAAAGTCTCTTTTTTTATGCACTGAGAACTTTCGGTGCTGCTCTTATACAGCTTGAAGCACATATTGCTTCTGTTGCTAGTTTTTTGTAAGTAATTCATTCTAATCCTCCACAAGCTTGATTATTTTGTCTAGCATATCATTCTCAAATTTCAGTTTATTCACTAGTTCCAGCGCACTAATGGAATGATTTTCATGTCACTGTGAAGGATCTGTCTTGAGGAACTTGTCAGTCATGTTCACTGGCAAAAATAGATCTGTTTTATTCAACACAAACTGTTTGATCCCTTTATGTCAATAATTTCTAGGATTTGATCAAGCCTTACTGCAATCCTTTTAATATTTTTGTCTGAAGGCTCCACCTTATGATTCAGTGCACTGACAATTTTCATCTTTAACTTACAAGGGAAATGAGAGTTAAAGAACAAAGAGGTGACAGAATCAAGATTCAGGTACCATAAATAAGTTTTGAGTTCATGTATAGCCACATGAGAGATACCATAATGGACCACGTGATTTTCATAAAGCTACAAAAGAATGCTAAAATCCATATATTGTGCCTAGTCTGCAGAATGGACTTCGACACACACACTGGCAAGGAAAATACAAATATCGAACTCAGTCAACTTCATCATGGAACACAAACATTTTCAAGGAATAATTGGCTTTCACCATTCATCTAGTGTGAGAGCCAGCCCCTGGGACATCAAAAGATACTTTGGAATCATTGGTGCTTGACATCCCTTTCTCTTATTTTACTTGTGAAGATGGAATTTTTGAGATGGTATTATCATTTGATGTTCCTGTAGATTCATCAAAATCAAATAATTAGGGATTCAACATTACTGGAACTTGACATCACCAATTCTGCAAATCGGTCTGAGAAAAAAAAATGGTAAGACAGACATGAACAATAGCAAGTTAAATGACCAAAATATCGGTGACATTAACAGCACTGACTGAATTGGGGGTTTTTCTTCCTTTTCAAATGTTTTTATGTATTAATAATCATGTCATAAATTCATAAACAACTGATTTATTGAACTGCTGAATTTCTTAACTGTTTCACTTCCACATCTTCCGAACTGCCTCTGCTCACTCAAATGATTTTTCTCTATTTCTGAAGTATCTGATAATCAACTCCATGCATGAACCCTGGCCATCTTTCCATCTGTTGGTTGGTTAAAAACAATATCTTCTTCAGCAGTAATGATATTCATAGCATTAGCATGTGTTATGTCAAAAATATCGCAATTTTTAGAGCAAAATCTGTTTCCTTCTGATTATCAAAGTCCAACAACTTCCAGCACATGTTTTAGTTCCTCTGTTGTTAACATGAAACGTGTAATTTTGGTACACAGTTTCTCAGATCCTGTGCTGTAATCCAATTTTTCCATATATACCTTCTCTCTTTTCTTAGATGGTCTCTCTCTTCGACACACAGTCAATTTATACAATTGCAAATTGCGGAAGGAAACCTTTGAAGTTAGTTTGACAGCCAGTAACTGGCTTTCAATTATTTCATGGGAGTAAAGACCAAGAAAATATATTTTCTTCCACAAATGAACTGACAATGATGACGTCATTCTAGCTATGACTGCCATCTTCATTCAAAAACATGAATGATTATTTGGACGGTTTGGGTTGTGTCATAAAAGGCAATGGCTCTGCTTGCTATGCCATCTCTCTATCTGTCTTGGTGTCACTGATCTGTCATGTCACCCAATCTTTGGTGGTGGTCTGTGACATCAGAACAATTCAATTAAAGAGACTGAAGGTAACAAACTGCCTACATTGGTCGAAGTATGAATATTTAATCAAGTTATTTTTATGAATTTTTCCCTTTTTGAATATTTGGGGGAACCTCTTCCCCTTATCCTAATGAGCCCAAATGACACACAGTTAATTTTTATATGGAATGGAACCAAAGAAGAGGATGTTGTCACTAAATGGCAATAACTGCAAACATGCATATGCTAACACTTCTACAGCTGCAGATGCACTAAAATAAACCTTGTAACTAGCAAATATTTCTACATGTTTTTGTTGATTAAGATAATTTTATTTACACATGCTCCATAATCCCAAAAATTTTTACAGAATTTTTGTTTCCATCAAATGACCATCGTTCAATAAAAATTATCAAGGAAGAACAGGAAATTCTGGACTACAAAGACAAAATATATCACTACAAGCAGAGTTGCCAACATAACAAAAAGAAATATTTTTTCCAAACAAAATATATAAAAAAACCAAAACAAAATCTATGTAATAGATAATGCTGAGCATTTCTTAATTTACAGTCTTAGAATGTCAACAAATGAATCTACCAACTTACCCTCCCTTCTGGGTTCTTATCGGGGTGATACTGTTGGGCAAGTTTGTAATACGCTTTCCTAACCATAGACTCATCATGGTGCTTTCCCCTTGGCAGATCTAATGCTTCATACGCATCATCAATTGACATAACAGGTGGCTTTTTTTCCACTTCTTTCTTCCAAGCTTCTAGTACATCCTTCAAAAGCTTCACCTGCAGAAGAGTTACTTTCATTAGTTGAAAAAAAATTATCACTCTGGTGGCATAAATCAGTTTTTCCTCATCTCTTATTTTAATAAAATTTTATTTAGCACCGTCTTAAAATTAAACTTGCATCAAAAATGTCCATAATCTAGCTTTAAAAACGAAAGTTGAAAGAGAATAAGGACTAACTGCTGAGCTGCACTGTAGGGAATTAAATTGCTGTTATATCTAAATCGTTCTTGTTTGAGTGACTGTAAATAGGTTCTTACATCTACAGTACAAGGTGGGCAAACAACAACTGGCCCCATTAATGAACATCACAGAAGATGCCGCCATAATGTCAATGCAGAGATGTGCTCAATTTATCAAACTGCGAGAAACACACAGCAGCTCTGCCTGATTGATAGAAACAATAGCATTCTCAATGTTGTGTTTTAGCTCTTTAGGCATGTTAAGATTATTTGAGTACACCACACCCTCCAATTTGCCACACAGGAAAAGTCACAGGAAGAGAGATTAGGTGACTAAGGTGGCCAGGAGATTGCACTTCCTGCTAAGTGTCCTCTCCTCACCAAACAAACTCAACTCGTGGACTTGTGATACGGTTCTCAAGGCAATTTGTGCTGTTGCTCCATCTTGCTGAAAATATACACACAGTCATTCATCTTCTGTGAGTTGACCCACATAAGGATTCAAAAGTTTCTGGACATAATAGCAAGCATTAACAGTCTGGAGAAAGAATTGTGTTGTTTAGCAGATGCCAGACATAGCGCACAAAACGCCCATCTTGAGACAAAGCAACATCTCTTCAAAGTACTGATGGAAATTTTCTTATGCATAATGGCATGTGTTCTGTGAGTTCATGTAACCAGGCAAGCTGAACCAAGACTCTTTTGAAGAAATAAAACACTGGGGGTCCAAAAGTCCTGACTCCACTTGATCCAAGGACCACAAGCAGAAATCAACATGTGAAAGTTGTTCAAGACACTAACTCCTGCACACCAGTAAATTTCGTAAGAATAGAGATGCAGGTCCTGTTCAGCAATGTTTTGACATCACGATCTCTTAATTCCCACTTGCAGAGACAAATGGCGTTTAGATTTTGTCGGACTTTGTTCCTGGCTTTCCGTCACTCAAGCAATATTTTCTGATGTTCAAAAGTCTTTTCTGACAGTAATGATTTTTATTCACTACATGACAAGTTTTGAGCAATTTTGCCAGTAAGTTTTGCATTGCATACTTTGCTGGAGGTTTTGCCAAAATACTGCCAGTCTTAAGCTCTTCTGCAAACATTTTTTTGGCTATTTTCTATGAATTGTGCTTCACATAATGGTCAACAATGGACACCAGCCGTTTTATTGTAAGCACCAATTTTTGTTGCATTCTGCTGGTCACTAAACATGTCTGCTCATCTTGTTCAAATGTAATGACACAACAAAGTCCTCAGACACAGAGCACATGGGATACACGCATGTGCCGACATGAGACGGCAACTGATTAGTGCACTGAAATAATTATTTCCTGTATTTTCTGTGATTGTTCATTAACAAGGTCAGTGCCACATCAGTCTCACAAATATTTTCCAGGCCAGTTTTATTTTGCCATCCTTTTATTGTTTACACTGTCAAATTAACTGTATTTTGTTGTGTACACCTGTAAAGAACTATATTGAGGAAAACAGTAACTCTTATTGAAAAAACAGTCTTGAAATCAACATTATTTCTTCAACACTTTACCAAACTGCTGCTAAAATCCAGGAATTGGGGACGAAAAAATTGAAGAAAGAAACACTAGTATTCTAACAACTAGTTAATATCTCACAATATTGACAATAAAAATAAGAAATCCTGCACAGACAATTCTTGGGATATTGTTAACAAATCATAAAATTTTTAATACAAAAAACTGTCATACTTTCACATCAACTGTAATACCATGAATTCTCTACTTTCTGGATTGATGATCAGGCGTGGAAGATACTTTCCTTTTCTTCAATCATCTTCAAATTGTATCCAGTAAATTGCTGCACTAATGAACTAGCTGTCGAATAAGCAATTTGCTGCTTGTGTTACAACTGACTGTTTCTAAGATACTATGAGGGATGTTCAGCAATTTATGCAAGATTTTTTCCTCAGATAATTGCAGTTGAAAAAATGCGGAACTTCCTGTGGGACATGGTGGAATAATCCCGTTTCACCCCCTATAGTTTCACTAAGTTCTGACTGGTGGCAGCGCTATACATAGCCTTCAAAATGGCATCTATAAAGGAGGTATGTTCCAAGCAGAGAGCTGTTACTGGGTAGAAAACCAGAATAAAGGCACTTCTAGATTGTCTACAGAGACCTGACAGTGAACAAAACCATTGTGAGTCATCGGGTGACGCAACTGTCCTCAGCGCAACAAGGTGGCGCAAACCTGTCTGATGTCACACTTGCCAGCTGGCCACACACAGCTGTTACTTCTGCAATGTTGGAACATGCGGACACTCTCATTGGATGTGACTGATGGATCACAATCAAATACCTCACTGCACAACTGGACGTCTCTGTTGGTAGTGCTGACACACTCGTCCACCAGGTGGGGTATTCAAAGGTGTGTGCCCATAGGGTTCCTCACTGCCTAGCAGTAGACCATAAAGAGCAGTGAAGGACCATTTTACAGACTTGCTTGAAAGTTACGAGGCTGATCATAACAATCTTTGATCTATAATTATTACAGGTCATGAAATATGATTCATCACTTTGGATCTCAAGCAATATGGCAGTCCATGGAATGGTGCCACACCACCCCTCCTCCGAAGAAAAAGTTCAAAGAGGCACCTCTAGCGGAAAAGTCATGGCAATGGTCTCCTAGGACTTTGAAGGTGTTTTTCTGTTTGGTGTCCTCCCTTATGGTGCAATGACCAACTCTGAAATGTGTTGTGCTAGCCTCAGGACATTGATAAAACAACTTTAGCATGTTCATTGCCACCAAAATGCATCAAACTTCTCCTTCACTGTGACAAAGCAAGACTGTGCACCCCAGAGGAGCTCAAGAAACTTCACTGTATTGTTCTTTCTCTCTACCCTACAACCTGGATCTCACACTTTCCACCTTCCATCTGTTTGGCTCAATGAAGGACGCACTCCAAGGGAAGCAGAAAGCGGATGATAAGGAGGTTACTGATGTAGCAAGACGGCTCTGAAGTGACCATATGTGGTACCATGCAGGCATACAGACCCTCCCAGTAAGGTATAGTAAGGCCTTTAATGGAAATTATGCTGAAAAATAGGTGTGCTACTCACCAAATGGTGGTGCCTGTACCAAGAGATGGTGTTCTGACCAATATGAAAAACTTATCATCCGATTTTTCGGTACCTATCGGTGTAAAAATTTGATTTTTGCACATCTTACAGTCTGATATTTTCACATGATAAAGAATTTAATTTCTTTTTGTTATCCATCATACTTACCACACTGCATGAAACTAAGCAAAATATTACATGAAATTTTAAAGAGTTCGCAGAGGTAAAAACACCCTGCATAAACTTTGCATATGGTTGATTTTAGCTCATCCAGTGCAGTGAATGAGATGTACATGGTGATTATAATTAAAGTTAAACTTTCAAACCACTGCAGAAACACCACCACTGCTCAGAATGACATCAAATTGCAACAGAATATTATCGGAGAATGGGTAAAACATATGGCAGAAGAAAAATAAATAGTTATAAAATGTAGCAATAGATGGCGCTGTAAGCATCATAATTTAATAGTGGTCTACTACATGATGCAGTAAACCCACACCACAAAGTGACCGTTTCAGGATGAAGTGGTGTTGGTTGATTTGCATGTGGATTTTCCGCTGGCCATGTTCAACAATTCTGTGTACTGACAAGATGTCAGATGGAAGTAGGTTTTGTCTGTCCACAAAACCTTCCACAGTCAATCATTTTCCACTTCCATGCAAGCAAGAAATTCTAAAGCACAGCTCTCTCTTGCTGGCAGGTCAGCAGGAAGCAACATGCATTGCTGTGTCCACTACTTCTAATGATGTTGAATCAATTCGTTTCCTCCCTCTAGCAGGTTGCACACCAAAAGAACCTGTCTTTTCAAATTTCTGAATCATTTTCTCCAGACCCACAGCAGTCATTGGACCAAGCCTTCTTTCAAACCCTTCCGTGTCTAGAACTTCTGCAGAGAGATGGGTGCACAGTCATCATTCGAGAATGATCCTGCTTTGAGACAGTGATGGTGAACGTCACAGATGCGAAAGGAGGAAAAGCCACATAGCCGTGTACTGGGCATGTTTATACCAACTTCAATGGGTTGTGCGCATGACAGGTGTTTTCGTTTACATATTCTGACACATACAGCACCATCTAGTGATCAATTTTCACAGTATTTTTTTTCTTCTGCCATATTGCCCCCTTCTCCGATAAAATTCCATTGCAAGTTGACATCATACTGACCAGTGGTGTTATTTCTACAGTGTTTTGAAAGTTTAACTTTAATTATAATCACCTTGTAGATAAAATATCAAGATTTTATTTAAAACTGGAGCAGAAGGACATCTCATTCCATTCTTGAGTTACTGTGTTTATATACAAAGGACGGTCACATGTGACCCACACATTCACGTCCTTGTGCATTGCGAACTGTTTTGTCATTACCATCATCACACCACACAAATGATTCAATATATTGAAATGTGGTTTTTCTGGAAATGACAGCACACAATGAGGCACATTTGTTGCATGATAAACACTCAAGACATTTTTATTCATGGAGATACGGAAGTAACTCGTCCGCAGTAGTGACAGGTCGGCAGCTCAGGATGCATTCAGATGTCCGCAGTACTGCAGGAAAATCCAAGTGACTCACATATACCCGTCCCCAAGACCTGAGGAATGGTGTAGCAGGATGCATATACACACCCAAAGTGGTGGAAGCATTTACATTATGTATGAATGTGAGCCTTTGCGTCACTTGGTAACAAACAATAGTAGCCTCAAACAATTCTATACAACAATGAGTGAATTAAACTGATGGAAGTACATTACACTATTGAAGTAATATAGTTGCCATTCAACTTCACAGTGGTCCTAACATGAATCTCCCTGCCAACTCTCCCTCTCACTCTCCCAGCCCTCCTCCCACCGTCTTTACTCACACCACCACCACCACCACCACCACCACCACCACCACCAGTGTGGTTTCAATATAGACCATTCCCAATTCATTCTTAAATGGATTTTAAGGGTAACTTGTCTGGATTGGAAAAAAAAATCTGTATGCAAAATCTGTTAAGATGCGCAGATAAGGCAAAAATTTGTAATCAGTTATCTTTTAAAACTTAAGCAGAACTCTTAGAAAGATTACAAGGCATGGTGCATTTATTACCTGAAACCACACAAATTACTAAACTGTAGTAACAATGCACTTCTTATCTTCATCAGCCTATCTTCACTGTTAAGTTTCATTTTTCTATGTTTGTGAATATAGGTAAATTGCATCAACACAGATACAGGTGTAGATGGTAGATTTGTGCATGGCCATACCATCTAGCAGTAGTCATAATAATTAACTGAAGAATATACACCTGATGTGGACAGTGGTGTAAGCTACTATCCCCTAGCAATAGTTAAGCTCATTGGACAAAAAATTAGTCATCTCAGTGGGTACACAAGGGTGAGTTGTTAAGCATTTGCAGATGGCTTAGCAGTTGAGTCACGTGCTCAACCGCTCATGCACTGCCTCACTATATGCATAAGGAAGTAGTGATCAGAGACACATTTATGTTTGAAGCAACCATTGTACATATAAGTGGGTAAAGGTAAGGATGTGACAGAGTGACAAATGAGGGCAATCATGTTTAGCTGTGCCAGTGGCCATACAGTGTAGGAAGTTGCTGGATTTGTTGGTGTTTCACAGGGGATGGCGTCACACACATGGCCACAAAACACAATGTCAGAATTGTGGCCTGAAAAACATCCTGACAGAGAGAAACCACAGATGCATTTTACTGCTTATGAATTAAAATTGCTTCCAAACCCCCAGGACTCGTCACAGGAAGTGGATCAAGGTCCATCCCTACATGACAGTGATATAACATTGTGGTAGGGACTGCATGCAATAAAGATTTGGAGTCCTTCATCTTGCAAGAGGCCACTGCTAGCACAGGCACATAAAGTCGCACATCTTCAGTGGGCTAGAAATAAGCAAACATGGACAGCAGCTGACTGGCAGAATGTAATGAGACATGAAAAATCATTTTCTGGATACATTCAAATAACGCAAGTTGTTGAATTTACTGAAAGCCAAATGAATCATTTAGTTCTGAACGTGTGCAAGATCAGCTTCAAGTTGGAGGTAGGTCTGTCATGTTTTGGGGGTGTTTTTCTTGTCAAGAATTGGGTCTGTACACTGAAGTGACCACTAACATGAAAGCATGTTTATGGAAACAATCTCAATGATCGAGTGTTGCCTTTCAGTCAACATCTACATGATTAGTAGGCTATTGATGCTCCTACTTTTCAAGATGACAACAGCTGAGTTCATCAAGTGGCATTTATGCCGCATTGGGGCCCACTTTTATTAGTACATTACATTATAGGGAGCAGTGTACAAAGTGAAGCTACATCAGTAGCTCACACCATGTGACGCCAGATGGTGGTGGTGGTGGTGGTGGTGGTGGTTAGTGTTTTAACGTCCCGTCGACAACGAGGTCATTAGAGACGGAGCGCAAGCTCGGGTTAGGGAAGGATTGGGAAGGAAATCGGCCATGCCCTTTCAAAGGAACCATCCCGGCATTTGCCTGAAACGATTTAGGGAAATCACGGAAAACCGAAATCAGGATGGCCGGAGACGGGATTGAACCGTCGTCCTCCCGAATGCGAGTCCAGTGTGCTACCACTGCGCCACCTCGCTCGGTACGCCAGATGGTCACGTGGTGTAGGAACACTGGACATTCAGGAGGCTTCCTATGCTGGAGCAAGGGGGAGTAACTGTTCAGAAAAGCTGTACATCAATCACAGATTGCTTTTACAGATTTACCACTAAATTTTAACTTCCAACCATACCAGTGGTCTTGCTTGTACTGAGAATGATTACTTAATATTTTACAACTTTAATAATTTTTATGGGGAAAGTTAGGAATTTTAATTAAGATGAACTTATATTACATCTTGAAATAGACCAATCAGAAGCGAGCAGAAGCAGGCAGGTAAGAAACTGTGTTTAAGCATCTGCAGGAGTCGCGATCAGGGCTTAAAGATGCAAAGACGTGTTGTAACTGATAGGACACTGAGTGACACTGAAATGTTTCATATATTACAAGAAGATATATAAACTAAATGTTAAAGCATATTGCGTGCAATGTGACTTTATCCATGGTATTCAGGAAATTCCAGGTTTCAAAATTTATTTTTACTGGCTCCATGTGTCGGCAGGTTTATCATGGCAAAGTCTGAATAAATTTGGAGAGGTATTTGTGGTATTCTAAGTATGTCTGTCCCTTTTTTTTAAGCTTAGTCACAATCTGTAATCTGATTTTGCATCACTGTTTGTCCTTGCGCCATTCAATAAAGGAGCAATGAAATCGCGACCTGCTGAGAAGAAGAAGAATGCAATGGGGACATCAGTATCTACAAACAGCATTAAAGAGATGTCTATAGAAGACACCAGGTGAGTTGAAACACTTCCAGATAATCAGTGAAGATACAGGGCTTAAATGCAAAATGGAGTTAGGGACTTTACTTTCATACCATCCATGTTATCTTTGTGTAACCAAAACGGTGAAATCAGTACCAGTTTGTGTAAAGTGTGGAAGTAGAAGCCTGCATACCAATTTGCAGCAGTATCTAGTAGGTACTGAGCATGAGCCTCTAAGACCACCAGTTAGGTGATAAAAAGGCTTAATAATCTGCAGTGCACATCACTTATTTTTCACTTCACTGTTTTTTTCACCGTATTTGTGTTACAATCAGGCAGGAAGAATATGTGACTGGTTTTCCGAACACTCCTCCATTCTACCACATCAATTGGCGAGCGAAATACCTGACTTTAACCTGATACAAAATCTGTAAAACATATAACAGTGCGTAAAATGTTGATATCAGCATCCCACAGTTTGATGGAATTGCACGGTCACATACTCAGTGATTGGCTTAACGCAGATGCAATGTACCTACATGACCTTGCAAACTCAGTCATGGACTCAGTATATGGAGAAAGCCTCTAATGTCCTGTTATTTGAAACGCTACTTGGGGGCACCAAATATGTTACAATGTTATGCCATCATTGCATATAATGTTATCCACATATTTTAAATTGATTTAACAGCCAGTTGCTATAATAATGAAATTGATATTAAGAAGTGGCCTGGAATGATTGTTGGCTAATTACAAAAATATAGCAGCAGCATATACGGATTCTGATCTACTGGGCAGAGCTAACTGCATTAATTGCTCTAGTTGCTGGAATTCTGTAGTATTTCCAATAAAGGAATAAAAGTGCTCACTAAAGTGACTTTAGTATTCTAGTATTTTGACAATAAGTGTTGCATCTTACAGTGAAGTTGTTCACAGAACAACTAAGTGAAGTTAAGTGTTTTAGTTTTGTAAAACCAAGCTCACTCTCGCCTGTGTGGAATGAGTTCAATTATTACCTGCACAAAAGTGCTTCCCTGCCCCCTGTTTCATTTCATAAGCATCAAATAAAGTCTCATTCAGAGGATTTACTGGGGTGAAAATAATGAAATTTTAAAAAGAGTTGTCTTTATTATGTGAAACAAAGTTAAACTATTCAGTGCTCAAAGCCTGTATTGGAGTGAACGTCAGGTTCAATCATGTTTATCATTATAACTACTTTAAAGTGTTAAACTTAAAAACTTCACTCTTAATTTGAATTGTTGCTTCTACAAATACACAAATAACCAGTCCCCAAAGAGCACTGTGATGATTAGTCAAACATTGATTTACTGTCAGTCTTTTACATAACTTCTATTTGTTACTGTATGTTGTGCACATTAACATTATTGAAGTTCATTTTTTTGCACAATATTTAAGAGTAGAATAATAGAGAATCTTTGTGAAGGTGGTTCAATGAACCTTCTGCCAGTCACCTTAGTGCGATTTGCAGGGTATCCACGTACACATAGATGTAGGAGTGTATATGTTGATGGGCTGTGTTATTCAAAGTAACATGTTGTGTCTATGGTATCCATACCAACACTGTGACTAGCTGTCTCATCTTTATAGCAGATACAGTGCTGGTGGCTACTTTTTCACTACACCCATTGTATTTTTGATATAGCACTTTCAAGTGTGGTAGCTTACATGTATTGTCTTGTCATTAGGTATATACTGTAAAATTAATGTTCAAACAGCTACTACATGCGATTGCTATCATTTCAGTCTGAAGCCTCACAATTAAAGGTCATTCCTAATTAGGAGTAAGCGATACAGGTGAAACCAAGCAGCAGCATCATAGAGTTCACCGAAAATCATTTTTTTAACATGATGGGCAGTTCAACTTTAGGGGTGCTATCGGGTCCCAACATAACCACCACCACAGAAATCACTACACATTCCAAAAAAAGCTTACGCTTAGCACCATTTAATAACTTCTCAGTGCAAATCAAAGTTCTTGCATTTTTTTAAACAAAGTAGTATCCCAACAAACCCCACCTAGTTCATAAACTTCCCAGAAGAGGCACATCTGCGACAATTGAAAACCAGTTTGTAAACTACCCTGAAGAGGTGCTTTTACAGATCACTGTTTATTGTAGCCAATTTTCCTCCTGTTTCAACTAATACTGAAATTTAACTAATTTATTTTGAGAAGTGTTTAGAACATAACAGCACCTAGGTCCAGGGTGTATAGGTGGACAAGGAAAAAAAAATATCCCGGATTTCCCGGTTAAAAATACACTTTCTCCTAGGTGAAGACACTTTTTCCATTTTAAGTGACAGTATATTTTTTCTCAGAACTGCAAAACTTATCAATCCTTTGAATGGTTATGGTTGTATACACAGACGTAGAATTTCCTGGCACTTTAGAAAATGAAACTCAGGGAAAGAGACACGTTTTGGAAATATCTTTGATGTGCAGCAACATGTACGCTGTGTACTTTCGTATTACGAAAGTATACATTGGAACTGCCTTAAACACTGCATGTTACTTTCCAAATCATTGAAATCGAGATTGCGATGTGCTTTTGTAAGCCAGTCATAGCTCATGTCACGAGATCTCGCCAGCCAATGACAGAGGATATTCAGAGTATAGGACAAGTGATGTAATCAGCCAACAGCAACATCACTGTTAAGTCACACGAACACACAAACAGGGAAAGTTAATAGTTTAAATTAGTATACATAGTGCTGCCACAAGAAAAGAAAAGCTTTCACATATAATATTGGTCTCTAAGGTTAACAAGCTGCAAGGGAAGCTAAGCTTTCGCATATAATGTTCTCTTTTTTGCGCGTGTTACACTTCAAGATATATTACACAAATGCGCGAGTAAAATATTTAATAACGACATAAATTAGGGTTCAAAATTCTTCTAAATGGGTCGTCATCATAGAGTTGATTTTTAAATGAGAGTCAAACAATCTGTGATCTAAGAAATTCATGGTAGATTCTCGCACATAGTTCAACTTATGTAAAAGGATATTTACTTTGAAAGTAATGCCTTTCAAACCACCATTTGGAATATTTTTCCATGACCTGTTAGAAATAGGTTCGTTTCAGCAGTTGTCATGGAGTGCAGATAACAGGCGACACTGCACTTGCACAGCTACCATGACATAGCCCATATGTACATATGTGTAAAACATTGAAAGATCATACATTATATCATAAAAGAAACAAGACATCAGAGGATACTCCAAGAGCATCAGAATTTCGTGAACCATACTAAAATGTGCGCACTTAAAGTGCGCACTTGTATGCCCAGATTCCCAATTACGTAGACCTCAACCTGATATTACGCTTTTCAGTGTGGTTTTCGGGATGTAAATTTTCTTGGAGCACCAGTACTGTACTATATCATGTTTGGTTCTTTATTGTGGCATAATGCCATACGTGCTAGAAGATGAAAACATGCACTTGAAATGCAGCAAACAGCTGAAACTAGCCAGTACTGTGGAATTAAACATTTCGTTTCAAATACATTGACTGTCTCTGTGGAAAAGGTTAATAAAAGTCAAATTTCTTTAGCAAACAGACAAAAACAATTTCACTGTTCTGCAAGGCAATTAATGCTTAATTGTCAGAAAGGTGGAAATAAAATAAAATAAAATCTGAAACTAAAAACATATGTTAGCCTTCCGTAATTATGTGAATGTATTTTAATTCACTTGATAGCTCCCAGCCACAGATATCCGTTTTGTTTTCATTTGACATCAGAGTAAAAGAAGGGGGAACAGCAAAATCACTAAATGTAAACACGGGTCACGTGGAGACCACCCACTACAACTCTGACTACTCTGCGCATCAGCCCCAGATCTACGATATTTGCTAACCGGGTCAATACTAAAAAAAATATGGAATTATCAAAAATATGTTCATCTTGTAGCGCACATCTTTCTGAAAAGTCTGAAACATAAAACGTGTGTTCGAGGAAATGTAAGAGATGTTATTTGGTTTTAAGTGTGCCAAATTGCATTATCGCACGTCACTGTATTTCGCTCTGTGGAACTGAAATGTGTATATTTTGTAATGGATGCCCTCAAACTATATTCAGGACAGTGGAAATTGAAATGTCCTGTGGTGCCTCTCCTGCTCCTCATTGGCCGGTTTGACAGCCTGCCTCTCTTTAAAAAAAAAAAAAAAAAAAAAAAAAAAAAAAAAAAAAAAAAAAAAACTCGCAATTAATATTGGATAGGATTATTTCTAATCGGGACAACAAGAACTGTTCAGAAAATTTGCACCTCTTTATTGCCTATTACCTAATAACTTGATGTTTTGTGTGACAAACTTAAATATAGGATACATAAAACCAATAAAGACAAGAGACAAGCAAGAAAGTACACACTTCTTCAATCCCTGGCTCCTAGCATTTTTCTCTCTTATCTTGCTACAGCTTTACATGGCATGCTTTCCTTTCTGCGAAAGTTCGTCGAACGTTTTGCTACATGAAAAATCGAAATGTCATTATCTGATACTAAAAAAGCTGTTTATACAAATAATACCCAAGACTGGTGTGGTTTCTCAATCTGATTACATCTATTTTGTCACTGTCTGCTGGATAAAATAGGCATTTCTAATATTGCAGCAATTTTGTAACACATGCCAAATAAATGAGACTGTTTTGGCACAAATTGTCATTTTTATAACATGACAAAATATAATTCACGAAGTATCAATATCAAATGCCTATTATGCCTATTACAAGCAAACAGCTTTATGTTAGGAATTAATTTCACATTTCATTCGTACGCACCGGTTTCTCAAGCACGAGATCGAAAAGTAGTATTATGAAATTTTTATATAAATTTGGAATCGTCTTATTGTTCCATAATTTGTGCGATGTCCCAGTTTCTTCTCCTTCCTTGTTCTAACAAACAATAATCACCAGTTTTGTAGCTATGTCTGCCATTGTCAAAATTTGTTCGCTGATTAATGTCAATAACCCTGCTGGAATCAAAGGTTTAGTTATCCCGTGATTATTCTCGGGTTAGGCGTTATTACGTGTTCGTACAACAAGTTTTCCACGTTACTTACAGAACAGAACTTAAGCGGCTGCTAGCCGGGGACTGTGCAACTGGTCCTTTCTAGTGCAGCGGGCTGGCCAAAAATTTTCTGACAAAATTTCATTTTCTTGGGTACACCGAGAAGATAATACATAATCTTTCTCACCTGTTATTCCAGTTAGTCATTTATTCCATTCTGGTAGTCTGAATTTATGGATTTAACTAGTAATTATAACAACACTGATCATTCGCAAACCCAATCAACCTCATAAACGGAAATGTCATGTGACTAGGGCCTCCTGTCGGGTAGACCATTCGCCGGGTGCAAGTCTTTCAATTTGATGCCACTTCAGCGACTTGCACGTCGATGGGGATGAAATGATGATGATTAGGACAACACAACACCCAGTCCCTGAGCGGAGAAAATCTCTGACCCAGCCGGGAATCGAACCTGGAGTCTTAGGATCGACATTCTGCCGCACTGACCACTCAGCTATCGGGGGCAGACATCAATCAGATAATCAGACAGTGATTGGCATCCCTCAGCTTGTATAGTCCTGTCCCCTTTTGTCTGCGGAAGTTTATTTTTAGATGCGACGAGGATTCTCATGATAGAGACATCACGAACACTATGCACGCATTCAAAAATCAACTTGTTATTCATTCAGAAATCAACTTAAAATGTGTTCAAAAATGTTCCAAAACCAACAGGGATGTGTTTCAAAATCATATGAATAATCGACAGAGCAAGGTGTGCTGTTAGCTGGGTGCTAAGTGAAACAAGGTTTTTTTTTTTATTTTTTTTTTTTTTTTTTATAATATGAATTTGGCGCCCCCTTTTCCCAGTAACATCTAGGTGCTTGCTGCAACTACTTGCACAGCCAACAGCCACATTCCTGTAGCCAGAAGCAGGGGAATCTACTACTCAAACGCGACTCAACTGCGCATGTGCATGAGCCCGCTCGTAACTGCTAAAACAAATCTAATGTAAACAGTTGTGACTTGACACTCATTGGAGGCAATTTGTTATTATGAAGCATTGCATAGTCTCCCTAAAGCCTTTGACACATTTTGCTGTTGGCAGACGCTTGCATGACCACTGTTGTGTCATTGCTGTATATGGCACATTTCCTTTGCAATTTAAGTTATTTTCGTTTCTTTCTCTCGTTATGTTTTACTGTTGAAGTATTATTCTGCAGTAGCGAGATACAGTAATATCCTTTGTTAGAGTATCGGTTCTTACCAGTCAAAATTACAAAAGATTAACAGAAAACTAAAACAATGAAAATTTCCCGGAATTCGAAAAAATTCCCGGGTTGTTCTCGGTTTTCTCCCAGATGAAAAAATTCCCGGGTTTTTCCCAGATCTCCCGGTTGTCCTGTGTCGTATACACCCTGAGGTCAAATAAAAATATGAACTACAGTAATATTTAATACATCTGTTACGAAATAAGAACTGTGTACATTGCATTTGCTGCTACTGGTCTTAATTACATTTGAATTTTTTGTTTCTATACCATAAGAGAAACATTGCAAAATTTGTTATTTTCTGAACTATATAGTTACTGCAATTCTGTAAAAGCTGATATTTCCCTGCGGGAATACTGTTATATTTTGAACCACAAGGTAGGGGAGGTAGTAACACTTTTAGCACATTTGAACCACAATGTAGATAGTCTCAGTTTAGCTGTTGTCAGTCAAAATCATCCAGCTTCAAACAATAGCCTTAGTCAAAAACTGACTACAACTATTCTGGAATTTCGAACATTAAATTGATTCAGGAGGAATAATCTTGAACTAAGCAAGTCATATTGAACTTGCTTCATGATCATGTGACAAAAGGCCAAATCTAATACTGCACGAATGTTGATTTGGGTTGTGGCATGGTTTGCTGTGGGTAATTTGAAGAGGCTGTTCAAATGGCTCTGAGCACTGTGGGACTTAACATCTGAGGTCAACAGTCCCCTAGAACTTAGAACTACTTAAACCTAACCAACCTAAAGACATCACACACATCCATGCCCGAGGCAGGATTCGAACCTCCGACCGTAGCAGTCTCGCAATTCCGGACTGAAGCGCCTAGAACAGCTCGGCCACCGCAGCCGGCTTGAAGAGACTGATCTGCTGTCTGGAAGCAGGACAACTTTTGTCAACTGTAACAGGACTAGCTCTTACATCATTTATTTTAGTTTTGCAAGTTTCTTTTTGCAGTTTACAACGCAAAATCCATTATACATTTTTGACTTTTAAGTTTGAAAAGAACATCGCATGTGTTTGGTATAACCTAATAAGGGTGTTCGTAATAACTCATAAATGGGTTTTCCATACAGTCCTACTTTCTTTCATAGTGAGACGATTTTGTTCAACAAACACATTTAGATTTGAGCAGCTGAGTGAAGCACATATGGTGAACAAAGTGTGTTTGACAGGGTAAGAGCAAAGATGCACAGGATAGCTGTTTTCACATTTTTTCACAGATTTTACAGCCATCTTTACATTTACAGCCACAGACTTCAAGAAGAATATAATAATTCCAATCCCAAAGAAAGCAGGTGTTGACAGATGTGAAAATTACCGAACTATCAGTTTAATAAGTCACAGCTGCAAAATACTAACGCGAATTCTTTACAGACAAATGGAAAAACTGGTAGAAGCGGACCTCGGGGAAGATCAGTTTGGATTCCGTAGAAATGTTGCAACACGTGAGGCAATACTAACCTTACGACTTATCTTAGAAGAAAGATTAAGAAAAGGCAAACCTACGTTTCTAGCATTTGTAGACTTAGAGAAAGCTTTTGACAACTTTAACTGGAATACTCTCTTTCAAATTCTGAAGGTGGCAGGGGTAAAATACGGGGAGCGAAAGGCTATTTACAATTTGTATACAAACAAGATGGCAGTTATAAGAGTCGAGGGGCATGAAAGGGAAGCAGTGGTTGGGAAAGGAGTGAGACAGGGTTGTAGCCTCTCCCCGATGTTATTCAATCTGTATATTGAGCAAGCAGTAAAGGAAACAAAAGAAAAATTCGGAGTAGGTATTAAAATCCATGGAGAAGAAATAAAAACTTTGAGGTTCGCCGATGACATTGTAATTCTGTCAGAGACAGCAAAGGACTTGGAAGAGCAGTTGAACGGAATGGACAGTGTCTTGAAAGGAGGATATAAGATGAACATCAACAAAAGCAAAACGAGGATAATGGAATGTAGTCAAATTAAATCGGGTGATGCTGAGGGGATTAGATTAGGAAATGAGACACTTAAAGTAGTAAAGGAGTTTTGCTATTTAGGGAGTAAAATAACTGATGATGGTCGAAGTAGAGAGGATATAAAATGCAGACAGGCAATGGCAAGGAAATCGTTTCTGAAGAAGAGAAATTTGTTAACATCGAGTATAGATTTAAGTGTCAGGAAGTGGTTTCTGAAAGTATTTGTATGGAGTGTAGCCATGTATGGAAGTGAAACATGGACGATAACCAGTTTGGACAAGAAGAGAATAGAAGCTTTCGAAATGTGGTGCTACAGAAGAATGCTGAAGATAAGGTGGGTAGATCACGTAACTAATGAGGAGGTATTGAATAGGATTGGGGAGAAGAGAAGTTTGTGGCACAACTTGACTAGAAGAAGGGATCGGTTGGTAGGACATGTTTTCAGGCATCAAGGGATCACAAATTTAGCATTGGAGGGCAGCGTGGAGGGTAAAAATCGTAGAGGGAGACCAAGAGATCAATACACTAAGCAGATTCAGAAGGATGTAGGTTGCAGTAGGTACTGGGAGATGAAGAAGCTTGCACAGGATAGAGTAGCATGGAGAGCTGCATCAAACCAGTCTCAGGACTGAAGACCACAACAACAACAACAACAACAACAACTTTACATTTAAAAAAATACTGGATATGCACACTGTTACCAGTCCCTCATTACTCCTGTCATCTAATGCATTGCACATGTTTTATGTGAGGGTACAACTAAGAGCACAAAGAGTGCATGAATTTTGTAAGTGCCTCCATTAACAAACTTGCACATACTGCCATCTAAGGCAGATGTAACAGAAATTTTCGTAATATTTACTATTACTAAAAGATATGCACTGCATTTTTTTCTCACTACAATATTTCAAGAAGATAATACTGAGGAAATACATGCTTGTGTCTGTATGTGTGGATGGATATGTGTGTGTGTGCGCGCGAGTGTATACCTGTCCTTTTTCCCCCTAAGGTAAGTCTTTCCGCTCCCGGGATTGGAATGACTCCTTACCCTCTCCCTTAAAACCCACTTCCTTTTGTCTTTCCCTCTCCTTCCCTCTTTCCTGATGAGGCAACAGTTTGTTGCGAAAGCTTGAATTTTGTGGGTATGTTTGTGTTTGTTTGTGTGTCTATCGACCTGCCAGCGCTTTCGTTCGGTAAGTCACCTGATCTTTGTTTTTATATATAATAACTTCAAGTTAGCTGCACGTACAAATCCATGCATTTAGCACAGTGGATAAACCTCTTACAATCATGTTATGAATGCTGTATCCACTGTGTTAGAGACAGATGGACTTTAATGTGTAGCTAACTTGGCAAACTTCTCAGAAAAGATAAGTCCATCTCATCCTCGATCTCAGTTATGCATGTATCCTTCCTCAGCAAGGAACTAACAGTTCTGAAATCTATGATTAGTTTTCTTACTTTTAAATGTGTCTCTTGGCAGTATCGGAATTTTATCTCCTGAAGATCTCTGTAATTTTGTAGTTTTCTTAAGTGCATTTTCTTTTTTTATACTTTATACAGGGTGTCCCAGCAGAACTGGTCAATATTCAGATATGACAGGCTTGTTTATTTAAAGCAAGAAACTTCATATGGACATAGGCCCTAGTCCAAATAGTTTCCAATACAGAGCACATTTAAAATGTACATTGTTATATATTTTCTGTATTATTCAACACATTGTTAAGTTTACACAATGTAAATATGTACAACAGTTAGTAAACATTACATTTTATAGAGTATCAATGAAAAATATGTATTTCTAACACACCCATCTCTAAAAGTGTTATCATGCATGTCACATTACAGATTTTGTACAGTTCACAATTAATGTCCGAACATCCTACTCTCAAATTCAGTGCATTTGGGCACTTTTGAGGGGACCTGATGTGTTGTTTGTTTAAGTGCCCCTGCACATTTCCTACTGAGCACAGCAGCATCCATGATGCGACCAACCATTCTTTTCTTGTATTCACCTTTCACTTTTACACCTCAGACTTCATCTAACCCATAAACAAAAACCTAATGGAGTAAGGTCTCGTGACCTTGGTGGCTAGTTCACTCTACTATCATTAACAATTCAGCAAGTAAGCTAAGTGCAAATGAGACATTCCCTCATTCATCTGGTAAAATGTGGAGGGGATCCATCCAAAGTACATTGCAGTCTGCATGGCCAAAGGAATATCCTCATTGTGTTTTACAAATGAATTTTCCAAAACATTCAAGTAATTCTGAGCTGTCATTTGCTCTTCTAAAATGACTAGACCTATCAACACGTTACTGATCATGTCGCACCAAGCACTGATCGAAAAATGACCTTGGAAATTGATTTCCAATGTAGCTCGTGGATTCTCCTGTGACCACTGATAATTATTACGTGTGTTTTTGATTTGTTGATTCTATTCTATGCAAACGTGACTTCATTGGTGAATAGTATCAATGGAAGCAAATGACAACTGTCATAACCACAGACAAAATTCAAGTCATGTGGTGCTTTTGCCAATGTGAAGATTGTGGAGACACTGTATGTGAAATGGGTACAAGTTTCCCGCATGTAATGTTCACCATGCACGTGTTCATGGGACATTGATGAAAGCAGAAAGTCACTGCATGTTGGTAGTACGACTATGCTTCACTATTTTGACAGTGTGGTGTTGTTCATGCACAGGTTGTTGAAATAAATGTTCAGAAGAAAAATTGGGAACTTGGAAGAATATCTGTTTCACACGATGTGCTGAAAACTCTGGTAAACACTGATCAGGAATTTGTTGTGCCATAATGTGCCAACAGTATTCTTTAACAGCAGGAGGAGCACTACCATTGAAGAATCCATAAATACACACTATATCTGCATGTTCTTCATTACTGCAGATGTGTGGCATTTTTGGCCAAAGTGTGTACAAACATAGTTAACCAATGCTCCTCCCTTATACACTCTCAACCCCTTGCCCTACTTTGCTTACAACACACCACGAACAACTGTGAATTCAAGAGGCTAGTTTAATGGAAAAAACACATCCCGAGCAAAGAAGTTGAAAGCAATGAGATATGTTGGGCTGGAATAAAATGTCAACCAGGTTAAGTAAGAAAGACTCTCATGCACACGCCACTAGCCCATAAACAAACGTACACTAAATGTGCTCTCTGGAAAACCATATAGAGTTTTTTGCTTTAAATGGGTGTTCCTGTTATATCTCTGAATACTGACCATTTCTCCTCGGACACCCTGTTTAATGTGAGCTCAGCGTATCTTATAATATTAATACTACACATTATTTCAGTGCTGAATATTTTGTTTTATGTTGTTTTTCTACCAGTTACAACACGTGAATTGAACCATTAGCTTGTGTTTGGATGGTACAGCTTTATGTGAAGGCAGTTAACATAACAACAGGTGCATAATTAAAAGTTTAGGATAATTGCAAATTTATGAAGGCACACATCAATCAACATAAAAAGATTAACATTCTACATCTCTCACCATTATAATATATGGAAGTTGACAAATGAATTAACTTTCCAAATGTGGAAGTATCTTGGAGGCATGCAAACACAGCAAGCTCCTGGTTATTTGTGACTGCACAAATAACTGAAAAATGTGGATAATCCAAAAGACACATTTTTTAATCCAGAAACTTAGTTATTTTATTTACAAACTGCACTACGTGTCACGTTAGAAATTCCATTGGGTTCCTTACGAATTACGGGGGTGGTTTGGAAAGTTCTCGGAACGGAATAGAAAAAAAACTTTTTTTCATTTTTCAATGTAATCTCCTTGTAGATTAACACACTTGGTCCAGTGATGTTCCAGTGCCTTAATCCCATCTCGAAAATGAGTTTCCTCAAGGCCTGCAAAATAGTTGTCAAACTCCAGCTATCAATTCTTTTTTTGAAGTGAATCTTCATCCACAAAAAAAAAAATTCAGTTTTGGAAAGTGATGGAAGTCTGATGGAGCCGTATCAGATGAATAAGGTGGGTGTGGCAACAATTCACACCTTAGTTAATGTAATTTTGCCATGGCAACGGCACATGTGTGAGCGCACATTGTCTTCTCGCGACACCCATCCTGCAGATAATTTTTTCATTTCCAATGCTTCACTTAAAATGTGATGTACCCTTTCAGATGACATCTGGCAAGCATGAGCAATTTCATGCACTTTCAATCGGAGATCTTCCATGGCCATTTTGTACACTTTTGCAATGATTTCTGGAGCAGTGACACATTTTGGCCAAACACTACTCAGATCATCATCTAAGCTCTCCCGTCCAAATTTAAATTCATTTGTCCACTTGGCAACAGTTGAATATGAAGGAGCAGAGTTCCCCAGTGTATTCTGGAAATCGGCATTAATGTCCTTTGCTTTCATACCTTTCTTCACGAAGTACTTAATCACTGCTCGTATATCTATTTTTTCCATCTTCCCAAATCACTACACGGGAACAACTACAGGGCCATGTCATCGCCACAGCTCTCTTCCAAGAACACTGACGTGGCACGTGTTTACAGGCAACAGTCCAATGAATATCACGTGAACAACTCATTGCACTAGTGCTGACCTCTAATGGTGATTCCGAGAACTTTTCGAACCACCCTCGTACTTGTCAGAAACTGACAATTATTAACAAAATTATACTGAAAGCACATTGCATTATGTGTCACTTGCTTTCAGTTCACTTTTAGGAAATATGCAAAGATTCCTTTCTGTTTCAAAATTTCCACTGATGATGGTTCTTGTTTTCCAGACAGGCAAACATGCTCTCGTCAAATTAATATTGTCCTGCACTTTAATAACAGATGAACATATTTCAGTGTCCCAGTGTCCCAATGTGCATGATAAGTTTCTCAATTGCCTGGTGTTCACCTTCTCCCTCTTAACAAAGAGACTTGGTTCACTACATGCTCTTCACTTAGCTGCTTAAATCCTAGTTCATATGTATCACTATTTAACCACTCAGATGTTTCCATGATTTTCTTAGTTTCACAAGATCAGTCACATCCTCAGTCAGTATCCACTTTTATTACTAAAACCTTCAAAGCCATTTTCAGCAAAAAGTGTTGCAATTCCTCCAGAAGAAGACTATTGTTGTTATCTTTGTGTCATCTAAAGCCTTACAACTGGGGGTATGTAGCATCTAAAGCCTTACAACTGCCATGGTATGCATCAAGCATGTTCAGGGGTTTCCAGAAACCAAGGATGTCTGAAAGTTCTTGAACAAGCAATTTCCATGATACTTAACCAGTAATGTTGTTTCACATCTGCAACCAAACCTTGGTCATTATGCTGTGAGAACGCTGGAGCACAAGGCGAAAGGTACCTCACAAAAATCATTCCATCATCCAAAACAAGCACTTTGTATGCAGGATGACCAAGTGTGTTTGCCAATAAAATAACTGATTTTTCAGGTAAACTTTTCCCCTCCAAATACATGCACACAGCTGGAACATAAACAGAATGGAATCAGCTTCTGGCAGCAATACTGTCCATTAAATCTCCCTTCTAATGCCTTTAATAAAGTGCCAAGTTTGCTAATGCTTTGAAGGCACGCAGTTTTGTTTCAGATTTGCACTTAATGACTGGCTTTCATTTCTGTTCACCCACTGAACGAGCACAAAGGACATTTACCCTGTTTGTACAAACCTTACATTTGGTAACCAGCACTTCAGTCTGAAAGTGCTGCAGTTTGTGTGGCCAGTTCTATGTCTACAGCTACACTCTGTGAACCACTTGTGAAGCATACGGCAGAGGATACACCTCACTGTACCAGGTATTAGTGGTTTTTTCCCATTCCATTCATGTATGAAAATAGCTCTGTGCTTGCTATGATTAATCTAATCTAATCCCCATAATCCCCTTGGGAGCAACTGTAGGGGTTGTAGTATATTCCTAGAGTCGTCATTCAAAGCCAGTTCTTGAAACTGTGTCAAGAAAGTGTAGGAAAAGTTTCCATTTATCTTGAAGAGTCCGCCACTTTAGTTCTCTCAACATATCGGTGACAGCTTCCAGCAGATCAAAGAAACCTGTGACCATTTGCGCTGCCCTACTCTGTGTATGTTCAATATCCCTTGTTAGTCCTATTTGGTCCAGGTACCACACACTTGAGCAGTATTCTAGGATGGATCACTTGAGTGACTTGTAAGCAATCTCCTTTGTAATCTGTGTTTCCCCTAATATTCTACCAACAAACCAAAGCCTGCTACCTGCTTTACACACAACTGAGCCTATGTGATCATTCCACTTTATGTTGCTACGAGCTGTTACATCCAAATATTTGTATAAGTTTACAGATTCCAATTTGTGACTCACTAACATTGTATTTATAGGATGCTATGCCTTTTCATTTTGTGAAGTGCACAATTTTATATTTCTGAACATTTAAAGCAAGTTGCTGATCTTTGCACCACTCTGAAATATTGTCAAGATCATCAATATACAACACAAGCAGCAAGGGACCCAACTCACTTCCCAGGGGTACACCCAAAAGTTACTTCTACATCTGTCGATAACTCTCCATCCAAATTAACATGTTGCGTCTTCCCTACCAAGAAATCCTTAACCAGTCCATACCAGGCTGTATGGCTTTCTGGACGTCATGTGAGAAAAGTGCGAGCTGTGTTCCACATGATCTATGTTTTCAAAATTCATGCTTGTTGGAAATATCTCACTATTTTTGAGCTAAAAATATGTTCTAAGATTCTACAACAAATGTATGTCAAGGATACTGAATGGCAGTTTTGTGGATCACTTCTGCTGTCCTCCTCCTAGAGAGATGTGATGTGTGCTTTCTTCCAGTTACTGGGCACAATTTTTTGTTCAAGGGATCTACAATAGATAGTTGGCGGAGGGGGAGGGGGGGTTCTTCTCAGCCCTGAATTGGTTAGAAAATCTGATAGGGATTTCATTGCACCTAGGGGCTTTGTTCAATTTTAACAATTTCTGCTGTTTCCCAATGGCAATGTCACCAGTATCTATTTCATTCATCTTTTTAGTGGTATGAGAATTAAACTGAGGAAATATTCTTGGATGTTCCTTCATAAAGGAAGGCAGTTTCATCACCACTGTAAATCTGTTCTGGGACAAATCAGTTCTGTTTGATGTAAAAGGGGCATTAAACAAGTTACACAACAATTTTTTTTCCTGAAAGCATGGTGATTTTACTCAGGATTCCAACACACCATATTATTTCTCTTTTGGTTACACACCATATTATTTCTCTTTTGGTTACACACCATATTATTTCTCTTTTGGTTACAAATTTCTATTTTTCAACATACTCTCTGTGCAATGTGATGGCCTTATGCCACCTTACTGGGAGGGCCTGTACACCCACATGGTACCATTCTACAGTTCAAGGTCAGAGCCAACGCCTTGCTGTACAAGTGATCTCCTGATCATCCATGAACTGCTTCCCACAGAATGCATCCTTCATTGGGACAAAAGGATGCAAGTTAGAAGTGAGAGATCAGAGCTGTACATTTATGTTTACTTCTCTGTGGCACTCCTGGTAATACCCTGGTCTCTGGTGAACACTTGCCACCAAGGACATCATACTGAGTTCTACTACTTATGAAGTTTTCAAGCTGCTTACAAATCTGGCAACCTACACAAGATGCTTATACCTTCATTAACAGTCTGTAGTGTGACACCATATCAAATGCTTTCCGGAAATCTAGAAATGTGGAAATACGCCATCTGCCTATTGCCCTTCACGCACATTTCATTTCACAATATATTATGTGACTGAAGGGCAAGCTGTGTTTTGCATTAGTACTGCTTTTTAAAACCATACTGATTAGCAAACATAAGCTTCTTAGTTGCAAGAAAATTATGTTAAAACTGAGAATGTGTTCAACGATTCTGCAGCTAACTGAAGTACGGGATATTGGTCTGAAATTTTGCAGGTCCATTCTTTTACTCTTCTTGCATACAGTCGCCACCTGCAATTTTCTTCAGTCGGTGGCATCTCTGCACTGAGCATGACATTCACTATAAATTCAAGCCAAGTAAGGGACCAATGCCATTGAGTTTTGTACAATCCAATTGAGATTCCTTCCAGACCTGGCAACTTATTTGCTTTCACCTGTTTCATTTGTTTCTGTATGCCAAGGATGTTTATTACTGTGCTATCCATACAGGAGCCTGTTCAATGGTCAAATAACAGCATGTTTGAACGATTCTCTTGAGTAAACAATTTCTGAAACACAGAATTTAAAGCTTCAACTTTCATTTGGCTATCTTCAACTTCCACACCAGACTGGTCAAAGAGTGATTGGAGATAGTCCTTAGACCTGCTTAGCTATTTTGCATAGGACCAGAATTTTCTTGGGTTCTTGGCCAGACCTTTTGCTAAGATGTGACAGTGGTAGTGGTATGCTTCACACACAGATCTTTTGACAAATGCACGAATTTCCACCAAGTTTCGATTATCATTTTTGCACTCTCTTTTGAACCCAGAGTTGTAATGTCCCTATGTAATGTAATATGATTGTAATATTCTGGCTGCAAGTACCATGGATGATGCGCTACCGTAATTTGGTACAACAATGTCCTCTTCTCTGACAACAGCACTCTTCGCAGGGGGGAGGAGGGAGGGAGGGGGGGGGGGAGGCGAGCACCTATGTTTTCTTGTTATTGTGGGAGATAAGAAATACCAATTGGACATTGTGCCTTTTTGAGGTCAGATAAGTTTGCATATACAAGTAATCTGAAGTGCAGAGGTCAACATGTAATTGTGATTATCAAGAATAAAAATTGAATTTGTGGATCTTTATGAACCTTTACTCAATCTTTGATCCTTGGACCTTCATAAAAACTGTTAGTGTGTTTAGCAATACAGTACAAAGTGATTTCCTTGCGAATTAACAAACTGGGCGAATCTGCTACTATCACGGTCCGAACGATGCACAATATTTCACTCTCAGTTTGTATGTTCAAGACGTTGCCTAAGCGGCCAGTTTGCTAGTTAGAAGATATCATACTGCCACAGTTGTTCAACCTTATCATTATGAAAATGTTTCCGGAAAAGAAAATCTTATGGTGACTTAATATTGTAGCTGCTAAAGGAGAAGGTGTCTTCATCGCAAGTTGTCGCAGTTCTCTCTGACTTTGCCTGGCGTTCTCCGAGAACCAAAGAAGCAGAAACCTCTAACCGCCAACTCAGCCTGTACCCTACTCGTTCTCTCCTTACAGCAGCCACGAAGAAAACACGTTCATATATAGTCAAATTTTTTCACAAAGTGTTTGTAGTAGACAGGTAAAAATAATGTATGCAGCTAGGCAAGAAATTCAGAAGAGTTTTTTAATGCAGTACCTGTCTTATCTTTGTCAAAGACAAAAAGTCAAAGAGCAAGTTAGTTAGTTAATTAATTAATTTTTGTTTTTGCGTAGCAGTTTCATTTCAGAGTGCACCAGTCTCTGCTTCCTCAGCATCTTCCGAATTTCATTGTTAAACCATGGTGGATCTTTTCCATCCTTTATCCACTTATTAGGCACATAACTCTCCAGACCATGATTTACTATCTGTTTAAACTTTGTCCACAATTCCTGTAAATGGTCTTGCTGGAACTATGTGATGATAGTTCACTGTCTAAGTGGGATGCTAAAAATATCTTAGAAATGTTAAAGATCTCATAAATGTATGACATTTCAGAAACAATGGTCCCAACTGTGAACATATAGTTTTCATCTCTCTCTCTCTCTCTCTCTCTCTCTCTCTCTCTCTCTCTCTCTCTCTCTGCCCCCCCCCCCTCCCTCCCTAGTTAAGTTTGTGTCTATATAGACACACACACACACACACACACACACACACACACACACACACACACACACACACACAATTTGTGGCATTTTACCGGCATAAATGCACTGTCCACTTACAGGTTCTTTGATAGGCCAGTTTGGAAATTTACGAGTATCACACAGGTGGCGTAGGTAAAATATATTGCAGAAAAGTTCACGTTCCAGTTGTGGATATCTCACAGCTGGGATCGCACAGTATGAATACAAGGCACGAGTATTGCTTCTCAGACGAGGACTGAAGTCGGCAATGTGAGCAGCAACCTTCTCAATCAGCATTCGTCTGAAACAGTTCCCATTCACACAAATATATTCACACTCAAAATCAATAGGTTTGAAATGGAATGAATGAATGAATGAATGAAACATTAAGTGAGTACAATAAAATAGAGAGACTGACATTAAAAGGAAGAGGTGTGACAGTGCGATGACTTCATTCTGAAGGAAATAACAAAATTTTAAGACACCGGGTAAGTCAATCTGACCTTAAACATACTATCTTCTTCCCAAACCCTCAATCCACTATATTTGCTTGGTGTGAACTGCTAAAGCTTTCTCTGGTACTCTAATTCTATCCTCTCCCCCTGTTGTCTCCCCCTTTCCGTAGAATTGAACCCTCCCTCCTTTTGCACCCTTATAATATGCTTACTTCATCCAGACAACATTCACTTTAGTTAGGTCACAATAACAAGAAAACAAGGAATATGTATATGTTCCTCCTCCACACCAAATTTCCCCACATCTCTCTCTCTCTCTCTCTCTCTCTCTCTCTCTCT